>NC_135557.1:1913686-2088686 GCF_964340395.1 Glandiceps talaboti | reverse complement strand
GCCGTAAGGGAGAGCCCTCAACGTCAAGAGTCTGTGTATCCGAGACTACGAATCAACGTGTGCTTCTACAGACGGATTGGTCTCAGAGAGTGAAAAATAATCAAGACTGTTCGTGATTTCTTCGTAAACAAAATTAACACATCTCGTCTCTTGAGAAGGTAATTTGGCATAATACAGACATAGTGGTACCATCTTTTTAAAAAGTATACGCATGTACTGATTTAAAGTAACAATCTGTGATTTTATTTCGCTCTTCGCAATACATTGTCATGACAACATTAAACTGCACATGTATCCATGTCACGTGATCCTAGGTCTGTAATTGTGTACAGCCAAGGAGAAGACGAACTAATTCTGTGATGACGTCGATCTTATAGGTAACAGTTTCTCACAGACTGAAGTAGCGGTTTGCCCGTGTAGTCTGTGTATCCAAACTTAAGTACATCGTGTAAACTTATTTCATTTATTTTACTGCCCCTGAATACTCACTTTAGTACTAGTATCTCTCAAAACATGGAACGGTCTCCTTTTTTCAGGCGGAAAACCCCAAAAAACAAAATAACAAACAAACACGTGACAGAAAAAATAGATAAACAAACAAACAACTTAATATGTATATTGAAATTGGATTGTACACAGTACTTATTGTACACAGTGAGTTAACGTACATAGTGACTTAATGTACACAGTGACTTAATGTAGACAGTGACTTTATGTACACAGTGACTTAATGTAGACAGTGACTTGTTGTACACAGTGACTTAATGTACATAGTGACTTAATGTACACAGTGACTTAATGTACATAGTGACTTGTTGTACACAGTGACTTTATGTACATAGTGACTTAACGTACACAGTGAGTTAATGTACATAGTGACTTAATGTACACAGTGAGTTAATGTACATAGTGACTTAATGTACATAGTGACTTAATGTACATAGTGACTTTATGTACATAGTGACTTAATGTACACAGTGACTTTATGTACATAGTGACTTAATGTACATAGTGACTTAATGTACATAGTGACTTAATGTACATAGTGACTTAATGTACATAGTGACTTAATGTACACAGTGACTTAATGTACACAGTGACTTTATGTACATAGTGACTTAATGTACATAGTGACTTAATGTACATAGTGACTTAATGTACACAGTGACTTTATGTACATAGTGACTTAATGTACATAGTGACTTAATGTACATAGTGACTTAATGTACATAGTGACTTAATGTACACAGTGACTTGACGTACACAGTGACTTTATGTACACAGTGACTTAATGTACATAGTGACTTGACGTACACAGTGACTCAATGTACATAGTAACTTAATGCACACAGTGACTTAATGTACATAGTAACTTAATGCACACAGTGACTTAATGTACATAGTGACTTAACGTACACAGTGACTTAATGTACAAAGTAACTTAATGCACACAGTGACTTAATGTACATAGTAACTTAATGTACACAGACAGTGACTTAACGTACACAGTGACTTAACGTACACAGTGACTGAATATACACAGAGACTTAATGTACATAGTGACTTGACGTACACAGTGACTGAATATACACAGTGACTTAATGTACATAGTGACTTGACGTACACAGTGACTGAATGTACACAGTGAGATAATACACATAGTGACTTAATGTACACAGTGACTTAATATACACAGTGATTGAATGTACACAGTGAGATAATACACATAGTGACTGAATATACACAGTGACTTAATGTACACAGTGACTTAATGTACATAGTGACTTGACGTACACAGTGACTGAATGTGCACAGTGAGATAATACACATAGTGACTTAATGTACATAGTGACTTAATGTACACAGACAGATAATACACATAGTGACTTAATATACACAGTGACTTGACGTACACAGTGACTGAATGTACACAGTGAGATAATACACATAGTGACTTAAAATACACATTGACTTAATGTACACAGTGACTTAATGTACATAGTGACTTGACGTACACAGTGACTGAATGTGCACAGTGAGATAATACACATAGTGACTTAATGTACATAGTGACTTAATGTACACAGACAGATAATACACATAGTGACTTAATATACACATTGACTTAATGTACATAGTGACTTAATGTACATAGTGACTTAATGTACATAGTGACTTAATGTACACAGTGACTTAATGTACACAGTGACTTAATGTACATAGTGAGTTAATGTACACAGTGACTTAATGTACACAGACAGATAATACACATAGTGACTTAATGTACATAGTGACTTAATGTAGACAGTGACTTAATGTACATAGTGACTTAATGTACACAGTGACTGAATGTACATAGTGACTTGACGTACACAGTGACTGAATGTGCACAGTGAGATAATACACATAGTGACTTAATGTACATAGTGACTTAATGTACACAGACAGATAATACACATAGTGACTTAATATACACAGTGACTTAATATACACAGTGACTTAATGTACATAGTGACTTAATGTACATAGTGACTTAATATACACAGTGACTTAATGCACACAGTGACTTAATGTACATAGTGACTTAATATACACAGTGACTGAATATACACAGAGACTTAATGTACATAGTGACTTGACGTACACAGTGACTGAATATACACAGTGAGATAATACACATAGTGACTTAATGTACACAGTGACTTAATGTACACAGACAGTGACTTAATGTACACAGTGACTTAATGTACACTGTGACTTAATGTACACAGACAGTGACTTGACGTACACAGTGACTTAATGTACACAGTGAGATAATACACATAGTGACTTAATGTACACAGTGAGATAATACACATAGTGACTTAATGTACACAGTGACTTAATGTACACAGACAGTGACTTGACGTACACAGTGACTTAATGTACACAGTGAGATAATACACATAGTGACTTAATGTACACAGTGAGATAATACACATAGTGACTTAATGTACACAGTGAGATAATACACATAGTGACTTAATGGATACAATTAACGAAAGGTTGTATAATAACTTAAATGTATCACGAATTTATTGCATTTTATTACTAAGTGATCATGACTACACCGATGTATATTTCAAAATAATTTACTATGTGACTACACCGGTGTATATTTCAAAATAATTTACTATGTGACTACACCGGTGTATATTTCAAAATAATTTACTATGTGACTACACCGGTGTATATTTCAAAATAATTTACTATGTGACTACACCGGTGTATATTTCAAAATAATTTACTAGGTGACTACACCGATGTATATTTCAAAATAATTTACTATGTGACTACACCAATGTATATTTCAAAATAATTTACTAGGTGACTACACCGGTGTATATTTCAAAATAATTTACTATGTGACTACACCAATGTATATTTCAAAATAATTTACTATGTGACTACACCGATGTATATTTCAAAATAATTTACTATGTGACTACACCGATGTATATTTCAAAATAATTTACTAGGTGACTACACCGGTGTATATTTCAAAATAATTTACTAGGTGACTACACCGGTGTATATTTCAAAATAATTTACTAGGTGACTACACCGATGTATATTTCAAAATAATTTACTAGGTGACTACACCGATGTATATTTCAAAATAATTTACTATGTGACTACACCAATGTATATTTCAAAATAATTTACTAGGTGACTACACCAATGTATATTTCAAAATAATTTACTAGGTGACTACACCGATGTATATTTCAAAATAATTTACAAGGTGACTACACCGGTGTATATTTCAAAATAATTTACTAGGTGACTACACCGATGTATATTTCAAAATAATTTACAAGGTGACTACACCGATGTATATTTCAAAATAATTTACAAGGTGACTACACCGATGTATATTTCAAAATAATTTACTATGTGACTACACCAATGTATATTTAAAAATAATTTACTAGGTGACTACACCGATGTATATTTCAAAATAATTTACAAGGTGACTACACTGATGTATATTTAAAAATAATTTACTAGGTGACTACACCGATGTATATTTCAAAATAATTTACTAGGTGACTACACCGATGTATATTTAAAAATAATTTACTAGGTGACTACACCGATGTATATTTAAAAATAATTTACAAGGTGACTACACCGGTGTATATTTCAAAATAATTTACAAGGTGACTACACCGGTGTATATTTCAAAATAATTTACTAGGTGACTACACCGGTGTATATTTCAAAATAATTTACTAGGTGACTACACCGGTGTATATTTCAAAATAATTTACTATGTGACTACACCGGTGTATATTTCAAAATAATTTACAAGGTGACTACACCAATGTATATTTCAAAATAATTTACAAGGTGACTACACCGGTGTATATTTCAAAATAATTTACTATGTGACTACACCAATGTATATTTCAAAATAATTTACAAGGTGACTACACCAATGTATATTTCAAAATAATTTACAAGGTGACTACACCGGTGTATATTTCAAAATAATTTACTAGGTGACTACACCAGTGTATATTTCAAAATAATTTACTAGGTGACTACACCGATGTATATTTAAAAATAATTTACTAGGTGACTACACCGATGTATATTTCAAAATAATTTACTATGTGACTACACCAATGTATATTTCAAAATAATTTACTAGGTGACTACACCGGTGTATATTTCAAAATAATTTACAAGGTGACTACACCGATGTATATTTCAAAAATAATTTACTAGGTGACTACACCGATGTATATTTCAAAATAATTTACAAGGTGACTACACCGATGTATATTTCAAAATAATTTACAAGGTGACTACACCGGTGTATATTTCAAAATAATTTACTAGGTGACTACACCGATGTATATTTAAAAATAATTTACAAGGTGACTACACCGATGTATATTTCAAAATAATTTACTAGGTGACTACACCGATGTATATTTCAAAATAATTTACAAGGTGACTACACCGATGTATATTTCAAAATAGTTTACTAGGTGACTACACCAATGTATATTTTGCATTCCTAAATTGGTGATTTCTTTCAAAGAATGCTGATAAAGTGGTATTTTGTCAGGCAATCTGGATCGAAATGAAAGAATATGTCTATATCATTTCACCACCGATAGATGGCGATCACAATAGCAATGCTAAGTAATGCTGTATTAGCTGTCTCATTTACCCACCTATTTATGTGATCACCTTGGCAATATAGACACCGCATAGCAGACTGGGTAAATGCACAGTTTAAAATGACAGAATGTGGTATTGCACTGTAATGTACAGCGCCATCGCCCGGTCACGTTCAGATGTGTCTCTGCACTTAACGATTCACTACTTATCACATAAACGCAACTTTTGATATAATTCTTTTCTGACGGGTCAGAAAATGATTCCTTCCCGGTTTCTGTTGTACGTGAAATGCACGTCAATGGTTTGTGACAGTTATGGTAACAGGCTTTTTTTGGACAAGCGGGCTTTCTTAGGTTAATGTATGTACCAAATTATACGGAATTTGAAGAGTGCATGATACTGCTTAAATACTGAATATCGTTCATTATTCAAAATACTCATTAAAGGTAAAAGTTGTAGCAACAAACTTCATAGGACAGGTGCGTATTATTATGGTTGATATGTGTACCATATTATACAAATTTGAAGGTTCCATTTTTAAGATACAGCCTAGTTACCTAAAATCATTAATTATGCAAATATTTCATGAAAACTGTAAGCTATATCAACAAATTTGATAGGACATGCAGTCTTAAGATATAGCTTAACTACCAAAACTAATTAATTATGCAAATTATTCACAAAATATTTAACAACTTTTATAGGAGATATGCACTCTGTTATATTTAACGTATGTACTACACTGTATTGAAATTGAAGTATGCAGTCTTAAGATATAGCCTAATTACCGAAAATCATTAATTATGCTAATTATTCATTAACACTGTAAGGTACATCAACTAACTTTATAGGACATACACAATTTGTTATGGTTAATGTATGTACTGAATTGTATTGAAATTGAAGTATGCAGTCGTAAGATATAGTCTAATTACCAAGAATCATTAATTATGCAAATTATTCATTAACACTGAAAGGTACATAAACAAGCTTTACAGGACATATGCGATTGTTATGGTTATGGTTAACATGTGTACTGAATTGTATTGAAATTGAAGTATGTATTCTTAAGATATAGCCTAATTACCGAAAATCATTAATTATGCAAATTATTCATTAACACTGTAAGGTACATAAACAAGCTTTACAGGACATATACGATTGTTATGGTTATGGTTAATATGTGTACTGAATTATATTGAAATTGAAGTATGTATTCTTAAGATATAGCCTAATTACCGAAAATCATTAATTATGCAAATTATTCATTAACACTGAAAGGTACACAAACAAGCTTTACAGGACATATGCGATTGTTATGGTTATGGTTAACATGTGTACTGAATTATATTGAAATTGAAGTATGTATTCTTAAGATATAGCCTAATTACCGAAAATCATTAATTATGCAAATTATTCATTAACACTGTAAGGTACATAAACAAGCTTTACAGGACATATGCGATTGTTATGGTTATGGTTAACATGTGTACTGAATTGTATTGAAATTGAAGTATGTATTCTTAAGATATAGCCTAATTACCGAAAATCATTAATTATGCAAATTATTCATTAACACTGTAAGGTACATAAACAAGCTTTACAGGACATATACGATTGTTATGGTTATGGTTAACATGTTTACTGAATTATATTGAAATTGAAGTATGTATTCTTAAGATATAGCCTAATTACCGAAAATCATTAATTATGCAAATTATTCATTAACACTGTAAGGTACATAAACAAGCTTTACAGGACATATACGATTGTTATGGTTATGGTTAACATGTTTACTGAATTATATTGAAATTGAAGTATGTGTTCTTAAGATATAGCCTAATTACCGAAAATCATTAATTATGCAAATTATTCATTAACACTGTAAGGTACATAAACAAGCTTTACAGGACATATACGATTGTTATGGTTATGGTTAACATGTTTACTGAATTATATTGAAATTGAAGTATGTGTTCTTAAGATATAGCCTAATTACCGAAAATCATTAATTATGCAAATTATTCATTAACACTGAAAGGTACATAAGCAAGCTTTATAGGACATATGCGATTATTATGGTTAACATGTGTACTGAATTATATTGAAATTGAAGTATGTATTCTTAAGATATAGCCTAATTACCGAAAATCATTAATTATGCAAATTATTCATTAACACTGTAAGGTACATCAACAAACTTGATAGGACATATGTTTATTTTTCTTATGGTTAACGTATGTGTTAAATTATATTGAATTTGAAGTATGCATTCTTAAGATATTGCTTAATTAGTTGATTTCATTAATATGCAAATTTCTCTAATTAAACATTAACAGATCTGGCTCAAAATCGTATTAGGTCTAGCCATTACCCTAAAGATTATATATTCCAAATTTCAGTACAATTGAGCCATCCGATTTTTAGAAAATGATGACACAGACACACACACGGGCAGACAGACAGACAGACAGACAGACAGACAGACAGACAGACAGATGGACGGACGGACACACAGACAAGCATTCCCCTTTTAATACCTCCCGTACCCTTACGGGGGTTAATAAATACATAGACAAAGAAATATGATGTATGCCTGGCGTGAGACAAATTTAAAAATAAATACATAACCCTGAAATATGATGTATGCCTGGCGTGAGATAAATTTTAAAATCAATACATAACCCTGAAATATGATGTATGCCTGGTGTGTGAGATAAATTTTAAAATAAATACATAACCCTGAAATATGATGTATGCCTGGCGTGTGAGATAAATTTTAAAATAAATACATAACCCTGAAATATGATGTATAAATACATAGTCACGGACAAAGTTAAACTTAGTGACACTGGTGGCATTTCTGAATACATCAGGGGTTGTTTTTTGTAAAAAAAAAAAAAAAAAAAAGCATTAGGGAGATGATTCCTTATAAATAGTGTTATTGCCTTTACGAAAAAAAAAATATATACAGAGTAGACAGAAGTACGAATTTTCCTTTTACTATAAAACTGTTGTAAGCACGTTCAGTGGTAAACCGTGTGATGAATTAGGTGGTACATTTACGATAACCAATAGTTATACCTCAACACGAGAAAACAGACCACGTTCGTGTGTTTTATGTTTATGCGGTGAGATGTGGAAGAAATAGGATAGAAATACAAACAATCACACAAAATAATGACACAACAGATGTTGTTAATAGGGCAGAGTACAACACGACTGAATAGAATTGAAAAATACTTTACATACAATTATATAGTTAGATCCATTAAATTCCACTTGTTTTACTCTATATAATATGCAAATTGTAATGACAACTCAATTAGGTATACGAGACTGCACACTACGGTGTATGGACTCCTAGAATTGAATGATATCTGTCTGTAAGTCTAGTTCACAGTACTTATAGTGATGCACAGGAAAGTCAGAAAGTTGGTTTTACGGGGTATTCTCATGTCTATTGCTGTATATTTCATTGGCTTTGTCTATGTACATTTCAGAAGGTAAGTAGTGTCAGTACACTGCCAGCTTTATTCGCTTGATTTATTTGACAAAATTACCACGATTTGTTTATATCATATATTCGCCTCTTTAGAATTTAATTTTGGACAAAACTTATTCTGCTTATTTTACAAGCGACCAAAGGTTGCATATTTCGCGTAGGAGATGATTAGCGCCCTCTGAAGAGATTATCCTTTTGTTCGACAACCGTCGGAAAATAAACCTGCAATCCGATGTCTTACTCCGAGACTGGGTTTATAATATAAACTGACACACTTCATTTTATTCTCCGTTTCACAGAGATGTCGTCAGATTCGTTATCAGCTGTAATGACACTAAACTAACGAGACACAAGATGGCTAACGTTCCCATGACAACAAATACATATGTGGTAACAATGTTATTTGTCTATTCTAGCATTTTATATATTAAACATTGAACATGTATAGTGACGTCACACATCTATAGAGGTACGTGTCAATGGTTACTTAGGTTTCTATAGTATGTAGACAAAGCCAATACTTATATAACGTTGTATATCTCCATGGTTCTATCCAGGCCTTGGTGGTGTCCATGTATATCTCCATGGTTCTATCCAGGCCTTGGTGGTGTCAATGTATTTATTAATTGCATAGTAGATAATCCATGTGTTGTTATCTGTTTTTATATCAATAGCTTACTTAACAATACAAAGTCAATAGCTCGGAAATCATTCTACAAAATTGAAAAGTTAGGTTTACGACAGTTATGTTTTATTGACTTCAGGGCGATGATTATGGTGATGCTATGGTAACCTTTGACCCGAAACAAAATCTTAATAGACACATTTCAAATCTACCAGAAATTCGACCATTGGTGGAGAAGAATCCAACCAGAGATGGCGTTATAATAGCTGAAAGGAAAGAGCCAATCAAAGCGAAGACAGAATGCAAACCGAAATCTAACGTTGTATTTTTAAAGACACATAAATGTGGTAGTAGTACTGTTCAAAACATTCTCTTCCGATATGGTGATAAAAAGAACCTAACGTTTGCTATACCAAAACCCCATTTAGTGAACAACATTGGCTGGCCCTATTATTTTCATCAAAAGTTCTTATTTAAAGTTCCTTGGAAGACTTATGATATTTTCCCATTCCATACAAAATTCAGCTACTCAGGTTTGTACCTTTTTTATTTATTTATTTTCAATATTATATATTACATGTATATCACCACCACCTTTATTCACATTCAATATTATATATTACATGTATATCACCACCACCTTTATTCACATTCAATATTATATATTACATGTATATCACCACCACCTTTATTCACATTCATTATTATATATTACATGTATATCACCACCACCTTTATTCACATTCAATATTATATATTACATGTATATCACCACCACCTTTATTCACATTCAATATTATATATTACATGTATATCACCACCACCTTTATTCACATTCATTATTATATATTACATGTATATCACCACCACCTTTATTCACATTCAATATTATATATTACATGTATATCACCACCACCTTTATTCACATTCAATATTATATATTACATGTATATCACCACCACCTTTATTCACATTCAATATTATATATTACATGTATATCACCACCACCTTTATTCACATTCAATATTATATATTACATGTATATCACCACCACCTTTATTCACATTCAATATTATATATTACATGTATATCACCACCACCTTTATTCACATTCATTATTATATATTACATGTATATCACCACCACCTTTATTCACATTCAATATTATATATTACATGTATATCACCACCACCTTTATTCACATTCAATATTATATATTACATGTATATCACCACCACCTTTATTCACATTCAATATTATATATTACATGTATATCACCACCACCTTTATTCACATTCAATATTATATATTACATGTATATCACCACCACCTTTATTCACATTCAATATTATATATTACATGTATATCACCACCACCTTTATTCACATTCAATATTATATATTACATGTATATCACCACCACCTTTATTCACATTCAATATTATATATTACATGTATATCACCACCACCTTTATTCACATTCAATATTATATATTACATGTATATCACCACCACCTTTATTCACATTCATTTTGCACTGAATTCATAGTTGTGTGTTGGTAGTTAGTTAAGGTACAAAGATAACATTATAAAGATCTTCTTCTTCTTCTTCTTCTTCTTCCCATCGTTTTGTAACCCTACTAATCTACTATCTGTATATGTTTACAGCAATCCGTGAAATCATGCCAAACGACACCATGTACATAACTATAGTCCGTGACCCGGTCACTATGTTCGAATCAGTGTTCAGTTACTTCAAAATGGATCAAGAATTCAACATACGGTCTGACGACAGATCACTTGCGCTGAGAATTTTCTTATCCAATCCACGGCGGTTTTACAACCCAACAAAACCCGTTCTTGCCAAGAATACGATGTTATACGATCTAGGATTGGACATGCCTGTTATGGACAATATTAACGCTATAGAAGAGAAAATACAAGAGTTGGACGCCATATTTGATTTAGTTATGATAACGGAACACATGGACGAATCGTTGATTTTGTTACGTCATCTTTTGTGTTGGGATATTGATGACGTCATTCATTTCAGTGTCAATGCAAGGGTGTCATCAGAAAGACGAACTGCGATGACGCAAAAACTTACAACACAAACACGTAATTGGAATAAAGGGGATGTGCTGTTATATGAACACTTCAAAACTGTCTTTCAAAGGAGAGTACATGATTTTGGTCCTGAAAATATGGCAAAAGAAATCAAAATATTGAAAGAAAAGAAATATACTCTGTATAAATATTGTGTGAATAAGACAGCTGTTAATGAAGACCAACAATCTCGTCAAGAACAAGTGAAATTATTCAAGTTTTTCATTAACACGTATGCAAAGAATAACGAGGTTTGTCAAGATCTCACCAGATCTGAAATTGACTTTACTATACGTCTCCGAGAGAAACAGTTGACAGAAATGTATCATTATTACAGAAAAAATGGTTTTCCATAAAATTTGTAAAGTTTTGTTTGAAGGAATACCAGTAAAACCGTTAAAGGTCCATTTACAATCTAGGTGTCTGACAGAGTGGTAGATAAAAGCGCCAATGGCGTTGTAGTATTTTCTCCTATGATTATGTGGTCTTGTTGCTAGGCATATTTGCATATGTTTTTGGAATGTCCATTCATTCGATACAAGGGTCCTCTTTGTAGATTACAGCTCGGGCTTTAACACGATAATTCCACAGAGATTATACGACACACTCTGTTCACTGAAAATTGATAATTCAATATGTTTGTGGGTCTAATAGACTTTCTGTCGGATAGGCCCCAGCATGTTCAGCTGGGTAAGAGGCTGTCTGAATCGATAACTTTAAACACAGGTGTACCACAGGGCTGTGTCTTATCACCTCTATAACTTTAAACACAGGTGTACCACAGGGCTGTGTCTTATCACCTCTATTGTATTCTCTGTTCACAAACAATTGTGTATCACATGATGATTCAGTAAGTCAAGTCAAGTTTGCTGACAACACCACTGTGGCAGGGTTAATTTCAAAATGTGATGAAACACGGTACAGGGCCGAGGTTGGTGCTCATATAATAATTTAGTGCTAAACATCCAAAATACGAGAGATGATCATCGACTTTCGTAAGAATAAGACTGCCACATATGCACTGGAAATTGATAGTAAATCTGTTGAAATGGTTGATTGTTTTGAATTCCTTGATACACTTATTTCAAACTCAATGAAATGGGAAGCAAACAAACAAAGCCCGTCAACGTATGTTTGGTGTAAGTGAAACGATAAAATTGGTTCGCAGTCATAGAAAGTGTACTTATCTTCTCTATAATTGTGTGGTATGGTAATGCCACAAAGAAGGGAAAAAAGCAATCTTGAAAGCATGGTTTAAACTGCTTCTAAAGTCATTGGAGCTAATTTACCTTCCATTGAGTCATTGTATTATGCACGTTTATCTGGTAAATGTATAAATATCATTAATGATGCTTCTCACCCAGTAAACAGCCCTTTTCAATTGCTTCCCTCTGGGAAACGTTTTACATGTTTTAGAATAAAAATCCGAGAGCAATTATTCGCACAATTCCTCCTGATTCATTTTACTATCCTATCGAAATGGTTCAATTCCTTTTATCATTATAGTTGTGATTAGTACATTTTACTGTATTTTACAGTATTTTATCGTATTGTATTATAATATTGTATGTACTGTATATATATGTCTACCATGCTGTACGAGTCATGTGCTGTAGATAGTTTTAGCAACACCAAGTCATATTCCTTTTCAATTTTTATAGTCGTATTGGTCAATAAAGTAATGTAATATCATTTGCCTTTCCTTCACTGGTGTTATATTGGCATTACACACCATTAGTTATTTGTTGCTATGGGCGTGACCTTGTTGCTAAGGACATTTACATATTATATATAACACAGGAATAAACCCTATCACGACTGTTGCTAAGGGCATGGTTGCTAGGACAACTTATGTAAGTATGACACACTCAGAATCAACCAATTTCATCCCCAGTAGTTTGAGAGGTAAAGTTCAATACCAAAATCCACAAGACAGACAGACAGAGAGACAGACAGACAGATGGACAGACAGACAGATGGGTGGACAGACAAACAGACAGATGGACAGACAGACAGGTGGACAGAGACAGACAGACAGACAGACAGACAGATGGGTGGACAGACAGACAGACAGACAGACAGACTTTACCATGAACCATTGGTTTCCTTTGTGCTAATAGAACTTAGAGAATGTTTCCAAGCAACCTCAAGGAAGGATAATTCAAGTGTCACTAACCTGTGCCTGTTACATTATGTTAAGTACCTCATAAATACCCACAGTATTACAACCCTATACAGTAATAGTTAGAATACACACAATATTACAACCCTATACAGTAATAGTTAGAATACACACAGTATTACAATCCTATACAGTAATAGTTAGAATACACACAATATTACAACCCTATACAGTAATAGTTAGAAAACACACAATATTACAATCCTATACAGTAATAGTTAGAATACACACAATATTACAATCCTATACAGTAATAGTTAGAAAACACACAATATTACAACCCTATACAGTAATAGTTAGAATACACACAATATTACAATCCTATACAGTAATAGTTAGAAAACACACAATATTACAACCCTATACAGTAATAGTTAGAATACACACAATATTACAACCCTATACAGTAATAGTTAGAATACACACAGTATTACAACCCTATACAGTAGTAGTTAGAATACACACAATATTACAATCCTATACAGTAATAGTTTGAATACACACAGTATTACAATCCTATACAGTAATAGTTAGAATACACACAGTATTACAATCCTATACAGTAATAGTTAGAATACACACAATATTACAATCCTATACAGTAATAGTTAGAATACACACAGTATTACAACCCTATACAGTAATAGTTAGAATACACACAATATTACAACCCTATACAGTAATAGTTAGAATACACACATTATTACAATCCTATACAGTAATAGTTAGAATACACACAATATTACAACCCTATACAGTAATAGTTAGAATACACACAATATTACAATCCTATACAGTAATAGTTAGAATACACACAATATTACAACCCTATACAGTAATAGTTAGAATACACACAGTATTACAACCCTATACAGTAATAGTTAGAATACACACAATATTACAATCCTATACAGTAATAGTTAGAAAACACACAATATTACAATCCTATACAGTAATAGTTAGAATACACACAATATTACAATCCTATACAGTAATAGTTAGAATACACACAATATTACAACCCTATACAGTAATAGTTAGAATACACACAGTATTACAACCCTATACAGTAATAGTTAGAATACACACAATATTACAATCCTATACAGTAATAGTTAGAAAACACACAATATTACAATCCTATACAGTAATAGTTAGAATACACACAATATTACAATCCTATACAGTAATAGTTAGAATACACACAATATTACAATCCTATACAGTAATAGTTAGAATACACACAGTATTACAACCCTATACAGTAATAGTTAGAATACACACAATATTACAACCCTATACAGTAATAGTTTGAATACACACAGTATTACAACCCTATACAGTAATAGTTAGAATACACACAATATTACAATCCTATACAGTAATAGTTAGAATACACACAGTATTACAACCCTATACAGTAATAGTTAGAATACACACAATATTACAATCCTATACAGTAATAGTTAGAATACACACAGTATTACAACCCTATACAGTAATAGTTAGAATACACACAATATTACAATCCTATACAGTAATAGTTAGAATACACACAATATTACAATCCTATACAGTAATAGTTAGAATACACACAGTATTACAACCCTATACAGTAATAGTTAGAATACACACAATATTACAACCCTATACAGTAATAGTTAGAATACACACAATATTACAATCCTATACAGTAATAGTTAGAATACACACAATATTACAATCCTATACAGTAATAGTTAGAATACACACAGTATTACAACCCTATACAGTAATAGTTAGAATACACACAATATTACAATCCTATACAGTATTAGTTAGAATACACACAATATTACAACCCTATACAGTAATAGTTAGAATACACACAGTATTACAACCCTATACAGTAATAGTTAGAATACACACAATATTACAATCCTATACAGTATTAGTTAGAATACACACAATATTACAACCCTATACAGTAATAGTTAGAATACACACATTATTACAATCCTATACAGTAATAGTTAGAATACACACAATATTACAACCCTATACAGTAATAGTTAGAAAACACACAGTATTACAACCCTATACAGTAATAGTTAGAATACACACAATATTACAATCCTATACAGTAATAGTTAGAATACACACAGTATTACAACCCTATACAGTAATAGTTAGAATACACACAATATTACAATCCTATACAGTAATAGTTAGAATACACACAGTATTACAACCCTATACAGTAATAGTTAGAATACACACAGTATTACAACCCTATACAGTAATAGTTAGAATACACACAATATTACAACCCTATACAGTAATAGTTAGAATACACACAATATTACAATCCTATACAGTAATAGTTAGAATACACACAATATTACAATCCTATACAGTAATAGTTAGAATACACACAATATTACAACCCTATACAGTAATAGTTAGAATACACACAATATTACAACCCTATACAGTAATAGTTAGAATACACACAATATTACAATCCTATACAGTAGTAGTTAGAATACACACAATATTACAATCCTATACAGTAATAGTTAGAATACACACAATATTACAACCCTATACAGTAATAGTTAGAATACACACAGTATTACAACCCTATACAGTAATAGTTAGAATACACACAGTATTACAACCCTATACAGTAATAGTTAGAATACACACAATATTACAACCCTATACAGTAATAGTTAGAATACACACAATATTACAATCCTATACAGTAATAGTTAGAATACACACAATATTACAATCCTATACAGTAATAGTTAGAATACACACAATATTACAACCCTATACAGTAATAGTTAGAATACACACAGTATTACAACCCTATACAGTAATAGTTAGAATACACACAATATTACAATCCTATACAGTAATAGTTAGAATACACACAATATTACAATCCTATACAGTAATAGTTAGAATACACACAATATTACAATCCTATACAGTAATAGTTAGAATACACACAATATTACAATCCTATACAGTAATAGTTAGAATACACACAATATTACAATCCTATACAGTAATAGTTAGAATACACACAGTATTACAACCCTATACAGTAATAGTTAGAATACACACAATATTACAACCCTATACAGTAATAGTTAGAATACACACAATATTACAACCCTATACAGTAATAGTTAGAATACACACAATATTACAACCCTATACAGTAATAGTTAGAATACACACAGTATTACAACCCTATACAGTAATAGTTAGAATACACACAATATTACAATCCTATACAGTAATAGTTAGAATACACACAGTATTACAACCCTATACAGTAATAGTTAGAATACACACAATATTACAATCCTATACAGTAATAGTTAGAATACACACAGTATTACAATCCTATACAGTAATAGTTAGAATACACACAATATTACAATCCTATACAGTAATAGTTAGAATACACACAGTATTACAACCCTATACAGTAATAGTTAGAATACACACAATATTACAACCCTATACATAATAGTTAGAATACACACAGTATTACAATCCTATACAGTAATAGTTAGAATACACACAATATTACAATCCTATACAGTAATAGTTAGAATACACACAATATTACAATCCTATACAGTAATAGTTAGAATACACACAATATTACAACCCTATACAGTAATAGTTAGAATACACACAATATTACAATCCTATACAGTAATAGTTAGAATACACACAATATTACAATCCTATACAGTAATAGTTAGAATACACACAATATTACAATCCTATACAGTAATAGTTAGAATACACACAATATTACAATCCTATACAGTAATAGTTAGAATACACACAATATTACAACCCTATACAGTAATAGTTAGAATACACACAATATTACAATCCTATACAGTAATAGTTAGAATACACACAATATTACAATCCTATACAGTAATAGTTAGAATACACACAATATTACAATCCTATACAGTAATAGTTAGAATACACACAATATTACAATCCTATACAGTAATAGTTAGAATACACACAATATTACAATCCTATACAGTAATAGTTAGAATACACACAATATTACAATCCTATACAGTAATAGTTAGAATACACACATTATTACAACCCTATACAGTAATAGTTAGAATACACACAATATTACAACCCTATACAGTAATAGTTAGAATACACTCAATATTACAATTTATCATGACTGTGTGACAAGGTCCTGCTGTTACAATTCATCAAATTGTAAGATTTATAACTGAACAGTTTTATAGTTCAAATTGTAGTTTTCAACTGTAAAGTGAAAGGTTGGCATGTATGTATAAGAGAGTTTAGACACCAACAGCTTGTCATAGTATAGTTAGTGATCACAATCAAATGGTTAGAGTGGCTGGCTTGGAATCTGCAGGGTTGCAGGTTTGAACACCATCGCTGCCATTTGTTTCTGAATGGCTAAAGTCCTTGGGCAAGATTTCAACCACGATAGTGCCTGAGTGCACCCAGCTGTAGATCCTGGGTATTTATAAAGGCTGCAATGGATTGTATGCTCTCCAGGTAGTTGAGGAAGTATAAAGGGCCGTTGTGCCAACATACATTTGTAGATCCACACCATTGTTAGTGGCTGGAGCTCTTCGAAGGACAGGTGCATTAATTTTCTCTATGCTTATAGTGTATATGGTTAATAAAATTTACAGAATACAATAACAAATACATTAATACTATTATATCATGACTCATACAGACTATCGAATGGAGAGGAGGTGTTCTCTAGAGAGGAGGGAGGTGCTCTCTAGAGAGGAGCAGGGAGGTGTTCTCTAGAGAGGAGGGAGGTGCTCTCTGAAGGGGAGGGAGGTGTTCTCTAAAAGGGAAGGAGGGAGGTGTTCTCTAAAGGGGAGGAGGGAGGTGTTCTCTAACGAGGAGGGAGGCGCTCTCTAAAGGGGAGGAGGGGGGTGCTCTCTAAAGGGGAGGAGGGAGGTGCTCTCTAAAGGGGAGGAGGGAGGTATTCTCTAGAGAGGAGGGATGTGCTCTCTAAAGGGGAGGAGGGAGGTGTTCTCTAAAGGGGAGGGAGGTGCTCTCTAGAGAGGAGGGATGTGCTCTCTAAAGGGGAGGAGGGAGGTACTCTCTAAAGGGGGGAGGGAGGTGTTCTCTAGAGAGGAGGGATGTGCTCTCTAAAGGGAGGAGGGATGTGCTCTCTAAAGGGGAGGGGGGAGGTGTTCTCTAAAGGGGAGGAGGGAGGTGATCTCTAAAGGGGAGGGATGTGCTCTCTAAAGGGGAGGAGGGATGTGCTCTCTAAAGGGGAGTAGGGATGTGCTCTCTAGAGAGGAGGGATGTGCTCTCTAAAGGGGAGGAGGGATGTGCTCTCTAAAGGGGAGGATGGAGGTGCTCTCTAGAGAGGAGGGAGGTGCTCTCTAAAGGGGAGGAGGGAGGTGCTCTCTAAAGGGGGGAGGGAGGTGATCTCTAAAGGGGAGAAGGGGGGTGCTCTCTAGTGAGGAGGGAGGTGCTCTCTAAAGGGGAGGAGGGAGGTGCTCTCTAAAGGGGAGGAGGGAGGTGTTCTCTAAAGGGGAGGAGGGAGGTGCTCTCTAGAGAGGAGGGATGTACTCTAGATAGAAAAGGAAGGTGCTCTCTCAAGGGAGGTGCTCTCTAGAAGGACGGAGGTGCTCTATAGAAGGGAGGGAGGTGCTCTATAGAAGGGAGGGAGGTGCTCTATAGAGGAGAGGAAGGAGTTGCTCTCAAGAGGGGCACTGTCCTCTAAAGGGGAGGCAGGTGCTCTCTAGAGGGGAGAGAGAAGTGTTCTCTAGAGGCAGGAGGGGGAGGTGCTCTCTATAACTTGTATAAGTCACTAAAAGGCACACAACATTTCACAACCGGCAAAGAATAGAGTTTCAAAATTCATATAACATCTTTATTTCTGAAAAAGTGGCAAAATTAAAAAAAATATTATTGAAAATCAGTTTGTGTTGATAGAATGGTGCCCTAAGTAACAATATCTATTGATAGAATGGTGCCTTATGTAACAATATCTATTGATAGAATGGTGCCTTATGTAACAATACCCATTGATAGAATGGTGCCCTATGTAACAATATCTATTGATAGAATGGTGCCCTATGTAACAATACCTATTGATAGAATGGTGCCTTATGTAACAATATCTATTGATAGAATGGTGCCCTATGTAACAATATCTATTGATAGAATGGTGCCCTATGTAACAATATCTATTGATAGAATGGTGCCTTATGTAACAATATCTATTGATAGAATGGTGCCCTATGTAACAATATCTATTGATAGAATGGTGCCCTATGTAACAATATCTATTGATAGAATGGTGCCCTATGTAACAATACCTATTGATAGAATGGTGCCCTATGTAACAATATCTATTGATAGAATGGTGCCCTATGTAACAATATCTATTGATAGAATGGTGCCCTATGTAACAATATCTATTGATAGAATGGTGCCCTATGTAACAATATCTATTGATAGAATGGTGCCTTATGTAACAATATCTATTGATAGAATGGTGCCTTATGTAACAATATCTATTGATAGAATGGTGCCCTATGTAACAATATCTATTGATAGAATGGTGCCTTATGTAACAATATCTATTGATAGAATGGTGCCCTATGTAACAATATCTATTGATAGAATGGTGCCCTAAGTAACAATATCTATTGATAGAATGGTGCCCTATGTAACAATATCTATTGATAGAATGTTGCCCTATGTAACAATATCTATTGATAGAATGGTGCCTTATGTAACAATATCTATTGATAGAATGGTGCCCTATGTAACAATATCTATTGATAGAATGGTGCCCTAAGTAACAATACCTATTGATAGAATGGTGCCCTATGTAACAATATCTATTGATAGAATGTTGCCCTATGTAACAATATCTATTGATAGAATGTTGCCCTATGTAACAATATCTATTGATAGAATGGTGCCCTATGTAACAATATCTATTGATAGAATGGTGCCCTAAGTAACAATATCTATTGATAGAATGGTGCCCTATGTAACAATATCTATTGATAGAATGGTGCCCTATGTAACAATATCTATTGATAGAATGTTGCCCTATGTAACAATATCTATTGATAGAATGGTGCCTTATGTAACAATATCTATTGATAGAATGGTGCCCTATGTAAATATATCTATTGATAGAATGGTGCCCTAAGTAACAATACCTATTGATAGAATGGTGCCCTATGTAACAATATCTATTGATAGAATGTTGCCCTATGTAACAATATCTATTGATAGAATGTTGCCCTATGTAACAATATCTATTGATAGAATGGTGCCCTATGTAACAATATCTATTGATAGAATGGTGCCCTATGTAACAATATCTATTGATTGAATGTTGCCCTATGTAACAATATCTATTGATAGAATGGTGCCCTATGTAACAATATCTATTGATAGAATGTTGCCCTATGTAACAATATCTATTGATAGAATGGTGCCTTATGTAACAATACCTATTGATAGAATGTTGCCCTATGTAACAATATCTATTGATAGAATGGTGCCCTATGTAACAATATCTATTGATAGAATGGTGCCCTATGTAACAATATCTATTGATAGAATGGTGCCTTATGTAACAATACCTATTGATAGAATGGTGCCCTATGTAACAATATCTATTGATAGAATGTTGCCCTATGTAACAATATCTATTGATAGAATGGTGCCCTATGTAACAATATCTATTGATAGAATGGTGCCCTATGTAACAATATCTATTGATAGAATGTTGCCCTATGTAACAATATCTATTGATAGAATGGTACCCTATGTAACAATATCTATTGATAGAATGGTGCCCTATGTAACAATATCTATTGATAGAATGTTGCCCTATGTAACAATATCTATTGATAGAATGGTGCCCTATGTAACAATATCTATTGATAGAATGGTGCCCTATGTAACAATATCTATTGATAGAATGGTGCCCTATGTAACAATATCTATTGATAGAATGGTGCCCTATGTAACAATATCTATTGATAGAATGGTGCCTTATGTAACAATATCTATTGATAGAATGGTGCCCTATGTAACAATATCTATTGATAGAATGGTGCCCTAAGTAACAATATCTATTGATAGAATGGTGCCTTATGTAACAATATCTATTGATAGAATGGTGCCCTATGTAACAATATCTATTGATAGAATGGTGCCCTATGTAACAATATCTATTGATAGAATGGTGCCCTATGTAACAATATCTATTGATAGCATGGTGCCTTATGTAACAATATCTATTGATAGAATGGTGCCCTATGTAACAATATCTATTGATAGAATGGTGCCCTATGTAACAATATCTATTGATAGAATGGTGCCCTATGTAACAATATCTATTGATAGAATGGTGCCCTATGTAACAATATCTATTGATAGAATGGTGCCTTATGTAACAATATCTATTGATAGAATGGTGCCCTATGTAACAATATCTATTGATAGAATGGTGCCCTATGTAACAATATCTATTGATAGAATGGTGCCTTATGTAACAATATCTATTGATAGAATGGTGCCTTATGTAACAATATCTATTGATAGAATGGTGCCTTATGTAACAATATCTATTGATAGAATGGTGCCTTATGTAACAATATCTATTGATAGAATGGTGCCCTATGTAACAATATCTATTGATAGAATGGTGCCTTATGTAACAATATCTATTGATAGAATGTTGCCCTATGTAACAATATCTATTGATAGAATGGTGCCTTATGTAACAATATCTATTGATAGAATGGTGCCTTATGTAACAATATCTATTGATAGAATGTTGCCCTATGTAACAATATCTATTGATAGAATGGTGCCCTATGTAACAATACCTATTGATAGAATGGTGCCCTATGTAACAATATCTATTGATAGAATGTTGCCCTATGTAACAATACCTATTGATAGAATGGTGCCTTATGTAACAATATCTATTGATAGAATGGTGCCTTATGTAACAATATCTATTGATAGAATGGTGCCTTATGTAACAATACCTATTGATAGAATGGTGCCTTATGTAACAATATCTATTGATAGAATGGTGCCCTATGTAACAATACCTATTGATAGAATGGTGCCCTATGTAACAATATCTATTGATAGAATGGTGCCCTATGTAACAATATCTATTGATAGAATGGTGCCCTATGTAACAATATCTATTGATAGAATGGTGCCTTATGTAACAATATCTATTGATAGAATGGTGCCCTATGTAACAATATCTATTGATAGAATGGTGCCATATGTAACAATATCTATTGATAGAATGGTGCCCTATGTAACAATATCTATTGATAGAATGGTGCCCTATGTAACAATATCTATTGATAGAATGGTGCCATATGTAACAATATCTATTGATAGAATGGTGCCCTATGTAACAATATCTATTGATAGAATGGTGCCTTATGTAACAATACCTATTGATAGAATGGTGCCTTATGTAACAATACCTATTGATAGAATGGAGCCCTATGTAACAATATCTATTGATAGAATGGTGCCCTATGTAACAATATCTATTGATAGAATGTTGCCCTATGTAACAATATCTATTGATAGAATGGTGCCCTATGTAACAATATCTATTGATAGAATGGTGCCTTATGTAACAATACCTATTGATAGAATGGTGCCCTATGTAACAATATCTATTGATAGAATGGTGCCCTATGTAACAATATCTATTGATAGAATGGTGCCCTATGTAACAATACCTATTGATAGAATGGTGCCCTATGTAACAATATCTATTGATAGAATGGTGCCTTATGTAACAATACCTATTGATAGAATGTTGCCCTATGTAACAATATCTATTGATAGAATGTTGCCCTATGTAACAATATCTATTGATAGAATGTTGCCCTATGTAACAATATCTATTGATAGAATGGTGCCCTATGTAACAATATCTATTGATAGAATGGTGCCCTATGTAACAATATCTATTGATAGAATGGTGCCCTATGTAACAATATCTATTGATAGAATGGTGCCCTATGTAACAATATCTATTGATAGAATGGTGCCCTATGTAACAATACCTATTGATAGAATGGTGCCTTATGTAACAATATCTATTGATAGAATGGTGCCCTATGTAACAATATCTATTGATAGAATGGTGCCCTAAGTAACAATACCTATTGATAGAATGGTGCCCTATGTAACAATATCTATTGATAGAATGGTGCCCTATGTAACAATATCTATTGATAGAATGGTGCCCTATGTAACAATACCTATTGATAGAATGGTGCCTTATGTAACAATATCTATTGATAGAATGGTGCCTTATGTAACAATACCTATTGATAGAATGGTGCCCTATGTAACAATACCTATTGATAGAATGGTGCCCTATGTAACAATATCTATTGATAGAATGGTGCCCTATGTAACAATACCTATTGATAGAATGGTGCCCTATGTAACAATATCTATTGATAGAATGGTGCCCTATGTAACAATATCTATTGATAGAATGGTGCCCTATGTAACAATACCTATTGATGGAATGGTGCCCTATGTAACAATATCTATTGATAGAATGGTGCCCTATGTAACAATATCTATTGATAGAATGGTGCCCTATGTAACAATATCTATTGATAGAATGGTGCCCTATGTAACAATATCTATTGATAGAATGGTGCCCTATGTAACAATATCTATTGATAGAATGTTGCCCTATGTAACAATACCTATTGATAGAATGGTGCCTTATGTAACAATATCTATTGATAGAATGGTGCCCTATGTAACAATATCTATTGATAGAATGGTGCCTTATGTAACAATACCTATTGATAGAATGGTGCCCTATGTAACAATATCTATTGATAGAATGGTGCCCTATGTAACAATATCTATTGATAGAATGGTGCCCTATGTAACAATACCTATTGATAGAATGTTGCCCTATGTAACAATATCTATTGATAGAATGGTGCCTTATGTAACAATATCTATTGATAGAATGTTGCCCTATGTAACAATATCTATTGATAGAATGGTGCCCTATGTAACAATACCTATTGATAGAATGGTGCCCTATGTAACAATATCTATTGATAGAATGGTGCCCTAAGTAACAATATCTATTGATAGAATGGTGCCCTATGTAACAATATCTATTGATAGAATGTTGCCCTATGTAACAATATCTATTGATAGAATGGTGCCCTATGTAACAATATCTATTGATAGAATGGTGCCCTATGTAACAATATCTATTGATAGAATGGTGCCCTATGTAACAATATCTATTGATAGAATGTTGCCCTATGTAACAATACCTATTGATAGAATGGTGCCCTATGTAACAATATCTATTGATAGAATGGTGCCTTATGTAACAATATCTATTGATAGAATGGTGCCCTATGTAACAATATCTATTGATAGAATGGTGCCCTATGTAACAATATCTATTGATAGAATGGTGCCCTATGTAACAATATCTATTGATAGAATGGTGCCCTATGTAACAATATCTATCGATAGAATGGTGCCCTATGTAACAATATCTATTGATAGAATGGTGCCCTATGTAACAATATCTATTGATAGAATGGTGCCCTATGTAACAATATCTATCGATAGAATGGTGCCTTATGTAACAATACCTATTGATAGAATGTTGCCCTATGTAACAATATCTATTGATAGAATGGTGCCTTATGTAACAATATCTATTGATAGAATGTTGCCTTATGTAACAATATCTATTGATAGAATGGTGCCCTATGTAACAATATCTATTGATAGAATGGTGCCTTATGTAACAATATCTATTGATAGAATGTTGCCTTATGTAACAATATCTATTGATAGAATGTTGCCCTATGTAACAATATCTATTGATAGAATGGTGCCTTATGTAACAATATCTATTGATAGAATGTTGCCCTATGTAACAATATCTATTGATAGAATGGTGCCTTATGTAACAATATCTATTGATAGAATGGTGCCTTATGTAACAATATCTATTGATAGAATGGTGCCCTATGTTACAATATCTATTGATAGAATGGTGCCCTATGTAACAATACCTATTGATAGAATGGTGCCCTATGTAACAATATCTATTGATAGAATGGTGCCCTATGTAACAATACCTATTGATAGAATGGTGCCCTATGTAACAATATCTATTGATAGAATGGTGCCCTATGTAACAATACCTATTGATAGAATGGTGCCCTATGTAACAATACCTATTGATAGAATGGTGCCCTATGTAACAATATCTATTGATAGAATGGTGCCCTATGTAACAATATCTATTGATAGAATGGTGCCCTATGTAACAATATCTATTGATAGAATGGTGCCCTATGTAACAATACCTATTGATAGAATGGTGCCTTATGTAACAATATCTATTGATAGAATGGTGCCCTATGTAACAATATCTATTGATAGAATGGTGCCTTATGTAACAATATCTATTGATAGAATGGTGCCCTATGTAACAATATCTATTGATAGAATGGTGCCCTATGTAACAATATCTATTGATAGAATGGTGCCCTATGTAACAATATCTATTGATAGAATGGTGCCCTATGTAACAATATCTATTGATAGAATGGTGCCCTATGTAACAATATCTATTGATAGAATGGTGCCCTATGTAACAATACCTATTGATAGAATGGTGCCTTATGTAACAATATCTATTGATAGAATGGTGCCCTATGTAACAATATCTATTGATAGAATGGTGCCCTATGTAACAATATCTATTGATAGAATGGTGCCTTATGTAACAATATCTATTGATAGAATGGTGCCCTATGTAACAATATCTATTGATAGAATGGTGCCCTATGTAACAATATCTATTGATAGAATGGTGCCTTATGTAACAATATCTATTGATAGAATGGTGCCCTATGTAACAATATCTATTGATAGAATGTTGCCTTATGTAACAATATCTATTGATAGAATGGTGCCCTATGTAACAATATCTATTGATAGAATGGTGCCCTATGTAACAATATCTATTGATAGAATGGTGCCTTATGTAACAATATCTATTGATAGAATGGTGCCTTATGTAACAATATCTATTGATAGAATGGTGCCCTATGTAACAATATCTATTGATAGAATGGTGCCCTATGTAACAATATCTATTGATAGAATGGTGCCCTATGTAACAATACCTATTGATAGAATGGTGCCTTATGTAACAATATCTATTGATAGAATGGTGCCCTATGTAACAATATCTATTGATAGAATGTTGCCTTATGTAACAATATCTATTGATAGAATGGTGCCCTATGTAACAATATCTATTGATAGAATGGTGCCCTATGTAACAATATCTATTGATAGAATGGTGCCTTATGTAACAATACCTATTGATAGAATGGTGCCTTATGTAACAATATCTATTGATAGAATGGTGCCTTATGTAACAATACCTATTGATAGAATGGTGCCCTATGTAACAATATCTATTGATAGAATGGTGCCCTATGTAACAATATCTATTGATAGAATGTTGCCCTATGTAACAATACCTATTGATAGAATGGTGCCCTATGTAACAATATCTATTGATAGAATGGTGCCCTATGTAACAATATCTATTGATAGAATGGTGCCCTATGTAACAATATCTATTGATAGAATGGTGCCCTATGTAACAATACCTATTGATAGAATGGTGCCTTATGTAACAATATCTATTGATAGAATGGTGCCCTATGTAACAATATCTATTGATAGAATGGTGCCCTATGTAACAATATCTATTGATAGAATGGTGCCTTATGTAACAATATCTATTGATAGAATGGTGCCCTATGTAACAATATCTATTGATAGAATGGTGCCCTATGTAACAATATCTATTGATAGAATGGTGCCCTATGTAACAATATCTATTGATAGAATGGTGCCCTATGTAACAATATCTATTGATAGAATGGTGCCCTATGTAACAATATCTATTGATAGAATGTTGCCTTATGTAACAATATCTATTGATAGAATGGTGCCCTATGTAACAATATCTATTGATAGAATGGTGCCCTATGTAACAATATCTATTGATAGAATGGTGCCTTATGTAACAATATCTATTGATAGAATGGTGCCTTATGTAACAATATCTATTGATAGAATGGTGCCTTATGTAACAATATCTATTGATAGAATGGTGCCCTATGTAACAATATCTATTGATAGAATGGTGCCTTATGTAACAATATCTATTGATAGAATGGTGCCCTATGTAACAATATCTATTGATAGAATGGTGCCCTATGTAACAATATCTATTGATAGAATGGTGCCTTATGTAACAATATCTATTGATAGAATGGTGCCCTATGTAACAATATCTATTGATAGAATGTTGCCCTATGTAACAATACCTATTGATAGAATGGTGCCCTATGTAACAATATCTATTGATAGAATGGTGCCCTATGTAACAATATCTATTGATAGAATGGTGCCCTATGTAACAATACCTATTGATAGAATGGTGCCCTATGTAACAATATCTATTGATAGAATGGTGCCCTATGTAACAATACCTATTGATAGAATGGTGCCTTATGTAACAATACCTATTGATAGAATGGTGCCCTATGTAACTATGGCGCTCTATCGTAATATACCATTTTGTACGTTGTTGTACTTATACAAAAAGTTCCTCAGTAGATTGTGATAGCGAATAATACCTATTTGAACCATTCATAGTAGACTGTGATAGACAGCTAGTAATACCTATTTCAAACATTCAGAGTAGATTGTGATAGACAGCTAGTAACAACAAGTGAATGGGTCTTTTATGAACAGCGCCCTCACACTGTTATAGTAAGACAGATTATTGATACATAAATTACATGTATATATGGCTTGATATACTTGATACATTTACCTCACTCAGCTGTATGATTATATTGATTTCCATTTGTCTAAAAGACTACTACCATACAAATTTAACCAGGTAGTCCATTTGTCTAACAGACTACCACCTTACAAATTTAACCAGGTAGTCCATTTGTCTAACAGACTACCACCTTACAAATTTAACCAGGTAGTCCATTTGTCTAACAGACTACCACCTTACAAATTTAACCAGGTAGTCCATTTGTCTAACAGACTACCACCTTACAAATTTAACCAGGTAGTCCATTTGTCTAACAGACTACCACCTTACAAATTTAACCAGGTAGTCCATTTGTCTAACAGACTACCACCTTACAAATTTAACCAGGTAGTCCATTTGTCTAACAGACTACCACCTTACAAATTTAACCAGGTAGTCCATTTGTCTAACAGACTACCACCTTACAAATTTAACCAGGTAGTCCATTTGTCTAACAGACTACCACCTTACAAATTTAACTAGGTAGTCCATTTGCTGGAGATAATCTGAAAGGTGAAATCATTGGTCAGTTTATGAAACAGCTCATTGAGGATATTACATTATTGCATAAGTGAAAACAAGGACTGAATGTTTGAGGCTACCAGAGACCATACTGCTAATTTTGATTCCTGTATAACTCTGATAACCTTACTAAGTTTACAACATTTAGACTCTATTTCAGATGAGAAAAGTACATTAAATCTATGACATTTTAGCTGACTTGACTATGGTAGTCTAGGTTACAGGCTTGTTACAACACTCATCTTTGACTAGGTTAGAAAAGTGGCTTGGTTCGTGACCTTTTAGTAGACCTTGAACTTTTACTTGTTGATGGCATAGAGAATGGATCATCATCTTCCTGTGGAAAACAACAAACAAACAAACAAACACACAAACAAACAAACAAGATAAACAAAATAAAGAATAATATATGTATATCTCTACATTATGTAAATAAAGTTATATAGTTGCAATGGTACAACAGGATTTGCTGAGCCTTACTGAATATAACAACCATCTCTTTCTATAACTCTACTATTTTAGTACATTTGTATAATTTTAATATGACATCTCAAGTTCAAATCTACCAGGGTTCCCCACCAAAATTACCATAGACTCTATGCGCAAACACAGCCAGTTTTACTTACTTCCCAATTTCTCTTACCGGGGTTGCCAAACATTAGTAAAAACACTATTTGAGTCAAATCAGTAATTATTCATCAAAGTATCTCTACTCACCTCAGATTCACTCAACCTGGCTGTGTATTGACTTGTAAAATAAACAGAATTATAAATAAGTTTGAGTTCATCACACATTACAAACATTTAGGACAGAAAACTATGATTAAACTGAAACAAATTTTAGTATGGCCTCGATATAAATGATAGACCGTGACGTCATTCAACAGAAAATATCTATGATATATAAATAATAATAATATGATATGTGAGGTTGTACTCGCTGTAAATCAACAATTGTTTTATCAGATATAATTTATTCATGATATTATACACTCTCAATATTAACAATTGAATCACCTGTACACTCTCAATATTAACAATTGAATCACCTGTACACTCTCAATATTAACAATTGAATCACCTGTACACTCTCAATATTAACAATTGAATCACCTGTACACTCTCAATATTAACAACTGAATCACCTGTACACTCTCAATATTAACAATTTAATCACCTGTACACTCTCAATATTAACAACTGAATCACCTGTACACTCTCAATATTAACAAGCCATTGAGAATGACATAGTCCCCGCTATGATTGGGTTTTAAGGAATTAGCACTACTCTGATCACGCAACAACACTTGTGAACCTAAATCAAACAGACTTAGATATGTTGTGTCTGCTTGTCGGACATGGAACATGCCTACAACAAGAAAGGATTGTTCGGGTATGGGGGATCATATCAATATGAAAATGGATATGCAAATGTATGTCATAGAACACTGTCCTAATACCAACTCTGAATGAGATCTGTTCAAGCATGTCTGAGTTATGGCTTTGGACATGGAAAATTCACAAACAAAATGGCTGCCAGGCAGCCATATTGGATCGTATCATGACGAAAATGGATATGCACATGTATGTCATAGAACACTGTCCTAATACCAACTTCGAATGAGATCTGTTCAAGCATGTCTGAGTTATGGCTTTGGACATGGAAAATTTGCAAACAAAATGGCTGCCAGGCAGCCATATTGGATTGTATCACAATGGAAATGGATATGCACATGTATGTCATAGAACACTGTCCTAATACCAACTTTGAATGAGATCTGTTCAAGCATGTCTGAGTTATGGCTTTGGACATGGAAAATTTGCAAACAAAATGGCTGCCAGGCAGCCATATTGGATTGTATCACAATGGAAATGGATATGCACATGTATGTCATAGAACACTGTCCTAATACCAACTTTAAATGAGATCTGTTCAAGCATGTCTGAGTTATGGCTTTGGACATGGAAAATTTGCAAACAAAATGGCTGCCAGGCAGCCATATTGGATTGTATCACAATGGAAATGGATATGCACATGTATGTCATAGAACACTGTCCTAATACCAACTTTAAATGAGATCTGTTCAAGCATGTCTAAGTTATGGCTTTGGACATGAAAATTCACAAACAAAATGGCTGCCAGGCGGCCATATTGGATCGTATCATGACAACAATGAATATGCACATATATGCCATAGAACACTGTCCTCATACCAACTCTGAATGAGATCTGTGTGAGCATGTCTGAGTTATGGCTTTAGACAGGGAAAATTCGCAAACAAAATGGCTGCTAGGCGGCCATATTGGATCGTATCATAAAACAAATTGACGTGCATATGTATGCCATAGCATGTTGCCCCTGTACCAAGTTTGAAAAAAATCGGTACAGGCATCTCCAAGAAACGGCTGCGGACGGACGGACGGACGGACAGACGGAACCCAATCCATAAGTCCCCGTTCCGGACTTCGTCCGCGGGGACTAACAATTGAATCACCTGTACACTCTCAATATTAACAATTGAATCACCTGTACACTCTCAATATTAACAATTGAATCACCTGTACACTCTCAATATTAACAATTGAATCACCTGTACACTCTCAATATTAACAATTGAATCACCTGTACACTCTCAATATTAACAATTGAATCACCTGTACACTCTCAATATTAACAATTGAATCACCTGTACACTCTCAATATTAACAATTGAATCACCTGTACACTCTCAATATTAACAACTGAATCACCTGTACACTCTCAATATTAACAATTGAATCACCTGTACACTCTCAATATTAACAATTGAATCACCTGTACACTCTCAATATTAACAATTGAATCACCTGTACACTCTCAATATTAACAATTGAATCACCTGTACACTCTCAATATTAACAATTGAATCACCTGTACACTCTCAATATTAACGATTGAATCACCTGTACAATCTCAATATTAACAATTGAATCACCTGTACACTCTCAATATTAACGATTGAATCACCTGTACACTCTCAATATTAACAATTGAATCACCTGTACACTCTCAATATTAACGATTGAATCACCTGTACACTCTCAATATTAACAATTGAATCACCTGTACACTCTCAATATTAACAATTGAATCACCTGTACACTCTCAATATTAACAACTGAATCACCTGTACACTCTCAATATTAACAATTGAATCACCTGTACACTCTCAATATTAACAATTGAATCACCTGTACACTCTCAATATTAACAATTGAATCACCTGTACACTCTCAATATTAACAACTGAATCACCTGTACACTCTCAATATTAACAATTGAATCACCTGTACACTCTCAATATTAACAATTGAATCACCTGTACACTCTCAATATTAACAACTGAATCACCTGTACACTCTCAATATTAACAATTGAATCACCTGTACACTCTCAATATTAACAATTGAATCACCTGTACACTCTCAATATTAACAATTGAATCACCTGTACACTCTCAATATTAACAATTGAATCACCTGTACACTCTCAATATTAACAATTGAATCACCTGTACACTCTCAATATTAACTTTCAGACCATTAGAATTTTCAAGCAACCCTCATTTTTTTCATACCCCACCACCCCACCCCCATAAATTCTGACCCCAGCCTTATTATTGATAAAATATTCTGTGTTGGTACTTACTTGGTTTTTCTCTTTTTTGTTGATGAGACTTGTATATTATCAAAACCATCATCAGAATCATCGTCAGAAATCTACAGTAACAGATTAAATATCAGTGGTAACAAATGAAATATCCATGGCAACAGATTAAATATCCATGGCAACAGATTAAATATCCATGGCAACAGATTAAATATCCATGGCAACAGATTAAATATCCATGGCAACAGATTAAATATCCATGGCAACAGATTAAATATCCATGGTAACAGATTAAATATCCATGGTAACATATGAAATATCCATGGCAACAGATTAAATATCAGTGGCAACAGATTAAATATCAGTGGCAACAGATTAAATATCCATGGTAACAATTTAGATATCTATGGTAACAAATATGATATCCATAGTAATTTATTTAGCAAAGGTATTTTCAGGAGTGTACACTTATCATGCTATTTTATCAGTTAATTTCTGTAAAAACTCTCAACATTTTTGGTACATACATCAAGAAATATTTCCATTTATTTTTACTGAAAATTTGCTACAAAACACAATTAGTGTGTATAAGTAAAGAGTTACTTACAGTGACTATCTCTGATTTTGTATAAGTAAAGAGTTACTTACAGTGACTATCTCTAATTTTGTACAAGTAAAGAGTTACTTACAATGACTATCTCTGATTTTGTACAAGTAAAGAGTTACTTACAGTGAATATCTCTGATTTTGTACAAGTAAAGAGTTACTTACAGTGACTATCTCTGATTTTGTACAAGTAAAGAGTTACTTACAGTGACTATCTCTGATTTTGTACAAGTAAAGAGTTACTTACAGTGACTATCTCTGATTTTGTACAAGTAAAGAGTTACTTACAGTGACTATCTCTGATTTTGTACAAGTAAAGAGTTACTTACAGTGACTATCTCTGATTTTGTACAAGTAAAGAGTTACTTACAGTGACTATCTCTGATTTTGTACAAGTAAAGAGTTACTTACAGTGACTATCTCTGATTTTGTACAAGTAAAGAGTTACTTACAGTGACTATCTCTGATTTTGTACAAGTAAAGAGTTACTTACAATGACTATCTCTGATTTTGTACAAGTAAAGAGTTACTTACAATGACTATCTCTGATTTTGTACAAGTAAAGAGTTACTTACAGTGACTATCTCTGATTTTGTACAAGTAAAGAGTTACTTACAATGACTATCTCTGATTTTGTACAAGTAAAGAGTTACTTACAGTGACTATCTCTGATTTTGTACAAGTAAAGAGTTACTTACAGTGACTATCTCTGATTTTGTACAAGTAAAGAGTTACTTACAGTGACTATCTCTGATTTTGTACAAGTAAAGAGTTACTTACAGTGACTATCTCTGATTTTGTACAAGTAAAGAGTTACTTACAGTGACTATCTCTGATTTTGTACAAGTAAAGATTACTTACAGTGACTATCTCTGATTTTGTACAAGTAAAGAGTTACTTACAATGACTATCTCTGATTTTGTACAAGTAAAGAGTTACTTACAGTGACTATCTCTGATTTTGTACAAGTAAAGAGTTACTTACAGTGACTATCTCTGATTTTGTACAAGTAAAGAGTTACTTACAGTGACTATCTCTGATTTTGTACAAGTAAAGATTACTTACAGTGACTATCTCTGATTTTGTACAAGTAAAGATTACTTACAGTGACTATCTCTGATTTTGTACAAGTAAAGAGTTACTTACAGTGACTATCTCTGATTTTGTACAAGTAAAGAGTTACTTACAGTGACTATCTCTGATTTTGTACAAGTAAAGAGTTACTTACAGTGACTATCTCTGATTTTGTACAAGTAAAGAGTTACTTACAATGACTATCTCTGATTTTGTACAAGTAAAGAGTTACTTACAGTGACTATCTCTGATTTTGTACAAGTAAAGAGTTACTTACAGTGACTATCTCTGATTTTGTACAAGTAAAGAGTTACTTACAATGACTATCTCTGATTTTGTACAAGTAAAGAGTTACTTACAGTGACTATCTCTGATTTTGTACAAGTAAAGATTACTTACAGTGACTATCTCTGATTTTGTACAAGTAAAGATTACTTACAGTGACTATCTCTGATTTTGTACAAGTAAAGAGTTACTTACAGTGACTATCTCTGATTTTGTACAAGTAAAGAGTTACTTACAATGACTATCTCTGATTTTGTACAAGTAAAGAGTTACTTACAATGACTATCTCTGATTTTGTACAAGTAAAGAGTTACTTACAGTGACTATCTCTGATTTTGTACAAGTAAAGAGTTACTTACAGTGACTATCTCTAATTTTGTACAAGTAAAGAGTTACTTACAATGACTATCTCTGATTTTGTACAAGTAAAGAGTTACTTACAGTGAATATCTCTGATTTTGTACAAGTAAAGAGTTACTTACAATGACTATCTCTGATTTTGTACAAGTAAAGAGTTACTTACAGTGACTATCTCTGATTTTGTACAAGTAAAGAGTTACTTACAGTGACTATCTCTGATTTTGTACAAGTAAAGAGTTACTTACAGTGACTATCTCTGATTTTGTACAAGTAAAGAGTTACTTACAGTGACTATCTCTGATTTTGTACAAGTAAAGAGTTACTTACAGTGACTATCTCTGATTTTGTACAAGTAAAGAGTTACTTACAGTGACTATCTCTGATTTTGTACAAGTAAAGAGTTACTTACAGTGACTATCTCTGATTTTGTACAAGTAAAGAGTTACTTACAATGACTATCTCTGATTTTGTACAAGTAAAGAGTTACTTACAATGACTATCTCTGATTTTGTACAAGTAAAGAGTTACTTACAGTGACTATCTCTGATTTTGTACAAGTAAAGAGTTACTTACAATGACTATCTCTGATTTTGTACAAGTAAAGAGTTACTTACAGTGACTATCTCTGATTTTGTACAAGTAAAGAGTTACTTACAGTGACTATCTCTGATTTTGTACAAGTAAAGAGTTACTTACAGTGACTATCTCTGATTTTGTACAAGTAAAGAGTTACTTACAGTGACTATCTCTGATTTTGTACAAGTAAAGAGTTACTTACAGTGACTATCTCTGATTTTGTACAAGTAAAGATTACTTACAGTGACTATCTCTGATTTTGTACAAGTAAAGAGTTACTTACAATGACTATCTCTGATTTTGTACAAGTAAAGAGTTACTTACAGTGACTATCTCTGATTTTGTACAAGTAAAGAGTTACTTACAGTGACTATCTCTGATTTTGTACAAGTAAAGAGTTACTTACAGTGACTATCTCTGATTTTGTACAAGTAAAGATTACTTACAGTGACTATCTCTGATTTTGTACAAGTAAAGATTACTTACAGTGACTATCTCTGATTTTGTACAAGTAAAGAGTTACTTACAGTGACTATCTCTGATTTTGTACAAGTAAAGAGTTACTTACAGTGACTATCTCTGATTTTGTACAAGTAAAGAGTTACTTACAGTGACTATCTCTGATTTTGTACAAGTAAAGAGTTACTTACAATGACTATCTCTGATTTTGTACAAGTAAAGAGTTACTTACAGTGACTATCTCTGATTTTGTACAAGTAAAGAGTTACTTACAATGACTATCTCTGATTTTGTACAAGTAAAGAGTTACTTACAATGACTATCTCTCATTTTGTACAAGTAAAGAGTTACTTACAGTGACTATCTCTGATTTTGTACAAGTAAAGAGTTACTTACAGTGACTATCTCTAATTTTGTACAAGTAAAGAGTTACTTACAATGACTATCTCTGATTTTGTACAAGTAAAGAGTTACTTACAGTGAATATCTCTGATTTTGTACAAGTAAAGAGTTACTTACAATGACTATCTCTGATTTTGTACAAGTAAAGAGTTACTTACAGTGACTATCTCTGATTTTGTACAAGTAAAGAGTTACTTACAGTGACTATCTCTGATTTTGTACAAGTAAAGAGTTACTTACAATGACTATCTCTGATTTTGTACAAGTAAAGAGTTACTTACAATGACTATCTCTGATTTTGTACAAGTAAAGAGTTACTTACAATGACTATCTCTGATTTTGTACAAGTAAAGAGTTACTTACAGTGACTATCTCTGATTTTGTACAAGTAAAGAGTTACTTACAGTGACTATCTCTGATTTTGTACAAGTAAAGATTACTTACAGTGACTATCTCTGATTTTGTACAAGTAAAGAGTTACTTACAGTGACTATCTCTGATTTTGTACAAGTAAAGAGTTACTTACAGTGACTATCTCTGATTTTGTACAAGTAAAGAGTTACTTACAGTGACTATCTCTGATTTTGTACAAGTAAAGAGTTACTTACAATGACTATCTCTGATTTTGTACAAGTAAAGAGTTACTTACAGTGACTATCTCTGATTTTGTACAAGTAAAGAGTTACTTACAATGACTATCTCTGATTTTGTACAAGTAAAGAGTTACTTACAATGACTATCTCTGATTTTGTACAAGTAAAGAGTTACTTACAGTGACTATCTCTGATTTTGTACAAGTAAAGAGTTACTTACAGTGACTATCTCTGATTTTGTACAAGTAAAGAGTTACTTACAATGACTATCTCTGATTTTGTACAAGTAAAGAGTTACTTACAGTGACTATCTCTGATTTTGTACAAGTAAAGAGTTACTTACAGTGACTATCTCTGATTTTGTACAAGTAAAGAGTTACTTACAGTGACTATCTCTGATTTTGTACAAGTAAAGAGTTACTTACAGTGACTATCTCTGATTTTGTACAAGTAAAGAGTTACTTACAATGACTATCTCTGATTTTGTACAAGTAAAGAGTTACTTACAATGACTACCTCTGATTTTGTACAAGTAAAGAGTTACTTACAGTGAATATCTCTGATTTTGTTGACCTTGACCGGGATTGTTGAGATCTATTAAAAGCTGAAAAAAATGACATGACAATATTTTAATACAACATTTAAAAAAAATATAGCACCAATGGTGTTGTAGCACAACTGTACATTTCTTAAAAATGTTTATCCACATGCTGATTCATGCTAGGTATAGGTGTTCATTTGCTGAATGACTATCCAGTTGCCTATCCAGCCATGTTGCTATCTTTGCAATATATATGACCATTTGGCTGTAGCTAGCTATGGGCGAGATCTTGTCGCTAGGTATATTTGCATACATTTTTTGAATGTTTATTCATTTGTCTATCATTCCTTATTGTTATCTTTGTAATATATGTGATCATTTGGCTGTTGCCATGGGCGTGGTCTTGTTGCTCGGCATATTTGCACACACCTTTTGAATGTTTGTTCATTGATCTAAGAATTCCTGTTAATATCTTTGTGAAATACGCTGTTTGGCTGTTGCTATGGGCGTGGTCATGGTTGCTAGGGATATTTGCATACATTTTTTGAATGTTTTCTAACTTGCCACCAGATGATATTGTTATTTTAGCAAAATATACTGCCATTTGGTTGTTGCTAAGGGCATGATTATGGTTGCTAGGGCCACTTGTGACAAAAAAATGTGAGGAAAATCTGCAGAATAACACTTCTAGAATAGAATAGAATAGAATAGAATACAATTGAATTGAATAGAATAGAATTGAATAGAATAGAATAGAATAGAATAGAACTTTATTGTCTATTTACGGAAATTTTCCTTTCGATTCACCAAAATATAAAAGGCACATTAAAATACATATACACACTAAAATAATCACAGTAATACAAACACAGTTACAATCTTACAATAAAATACATATACACACTAAAATAATCACAGTAATACAAACACAGTTACAATCTTACAATAAAATACATATACACACTAAAATAATCACAGTAATACAAACACAGTTACAATCTTACAATAATATACATATACACACTAAAATAATCACAGTAATACAAACACAGTTACAATCTTACAATAAAATACATATACACACTAAAATAATTACAGTAACAAACACAGTTACAATCTTACAATAAAATACATATACACACTAAAATAATCACAGTAATACAAACACAGTTACAATCTTACAATAAAATACATATACACACTAAAATAATCACAGTAACACAAACACAGTTACAATCTTACAATAATATACATATACACACTAAAATAATCACAGTAATACAAACACAGTTACAATCTTACAATAAAATACATATACACACTAAAATAATTACAGTAACAAACACAGTTACAATCTTACAATAAAATACATATACACACTAAAATAATCACAGTAATACAAACACAGTTACAATCTTACAATAAAATACATATACACACTAAAATAATCACAGTAACACAAACACAGTTACAATCTTACAATAATATACATATACACACTAAAATAATCACAGTAACACAAACACAGTTACAATCTTACAATAAAATACATATACACACTAAAATAATCATAGTAATACAAACACAGTTACAATCTTACAATAATATACATATACACACTAAAATAATTACAGTAACAAACACAGTTACAATCTTACAATAAAATACATATACACACTAAAATAATTACAGTAACAAACACAGTTACAATCTTACAATAAAATACATATACACACTAAAATAATCACAGTAATACAAACACAGTTACAATCTTACAATAAAATACATATACACACTAAAATAATTACAGTAACAAACACAGTTACAATCTTACAATAAAATACATATACACACTAAAATAATCACAGTAATACAAACACAGTTACAAACTTACAATAAAATACATATACACACTAAAATAATCACAGTAACACAAACACAGTTACAATCTTACAATAAAATACATATACACACTAAAATAATCACAGTAATACAAACACAGTTACAAACTTACAATAAAATACATATACACACTAAAATAATTACAGTAACAAACACAGTTACAAACTTACAATAAAATACATATACACACTAAAATAATCACAGTAATACAAACACAGTTACAATCTTACAATAAAATACATATACACACTAAAATAATCACAGTAATACAAACACAGTTACAATCTTACAATAAAATACATATACACACTAAAATAATTACAGTAATACAAACACAGTTACAATCTTACAATAAAATACATATACACACTAAAATAATCACAGTAACACAAACACAGTTACAATCTTACAATAAAATACATATACACACTAAAATAATTACAGTAACAAACACAGTTACAATCTTACAATAAAATACATATACACACTAAAATAATCACAGTAATACAAACACAGTTACAATCTTACAATAAAATACATATACACACTAAAATAATCACAGTAATACAAACACAGTTACAATCTTACAATAATATACATATACACACTAAAATAATCACAGTAACACAAACACAGTTACAATCTTACAATAATATACATATACACACTAAAATAATCACAGTAACACAAACACAGTTACAATCTTACAATAAAATACATATACACACTAAAATAATCACAGTAATACAAACACAGTTACAATCTTACAATAAAATACATATACACACTAAAATAATTACAGTAACACAAACACAGTTACAATCTTACAATAAAATACATATACACACTAAAATAATCACAGTAACACAAACACAGTTACAATCTTACAATAAAATATATACATATACACACTAAAATAATCACAGTAACACAAACACAGTTACAATCTTACAATAAAATATATACATATACACACTAAAATAATCACAGTAATACAAACACAGTTACAATCTTACAATAAAATACATATACACACTAAAATAATCACAGTAACACAAACACAGTTACAATCTTACAATAAAATACATATACACACTAAAATAATTACAGTAATACAAACACAGTTACAATCTTACAATAAAATACATATACACACTAAAATAATCACAGTAATACAAACACAGTTACAATCTTACAATAAAATACATATACACACTAAAATAATCACAGTAATACAAACACAGTTACAATCTTACATTAAAATACATATACACACTAAAATAATTACAGTAACACAAACACAGTTACAATCTTACAATAAAATACATATACACACTAAAATAATCACAGTAACACAAACACAGTTACAATCTTACAATAAAATACATATACACACTAAAATAATCACAGTAACACAAACACAGTTACAATCTTACAATAAAATACATATACACACTAAAATAATTACAGTAATACAAACACAGTTACAATCTTACAATAAAATACATATACACACTAAAATAATTACAGTAATACAAACACAGTTACAATCTTACAATAAAATACATATACACACTAAAATAATTACAGTAACACAAACACAGTTACAATCTTACAATAAAATACATATACACACTAAAATAATCACAGTAATACAAACACAGTTACAATCTTACAATAAAATACATATACACACTAAAATAATCACAGTAATACAAACACAGTTACAATCTTACAATAAAATACATATACACACTAAAATAATTACAGTAACACAAACACAGTTACAATCTTACAATAATATACATTTATGGCTGACTCACACATCCCGAACAGCAAGTACCACCTATAAATCTTTACAAATGCAAAAAGACCACATTTGTGGCAAAATTGGCCATGTCACCATGGCAGTTTTAATGTCCAACAATATCTCAGAAAATACAACAGCAAAGACTTTCCTCACCCAGAAAATTCCCTTATTTGGTAGGATAATCACTATCAGCCAACCCCCTTTACAATAATCAGATAAGGTCAAAGGTTACAGTTGGCCAAAGATCAGGTTGAAAGGATGGTAATTTACTGTTTCAGGTCAAAGGTCACTGAAACACAGTTGTACAAATTAGACCTATGTATGACAAAGTTCAAGATACTTCTGACTTTATATTGGTTAGGAAATGTTTAACCCTAGGTACCTGATAGGAAACGAGGTGGTGATGGGGCGGAGGGATGGGTTTGAAGAGCAAATTCTTTACCTTGCTTTCATGTCCGAAGTTGCTGCAAGAGGGCGAATTGCCTCAGAGTTTTTTCAAATGCCGCCACCCCCCTCTAGGCGAAATTACCTAATTGCTTTTAACTACCACCAGAGGGCGTCATCCATAAAATAGATTAATACTTAATCTTCCTTTATGGCTGACTCACACATCCCGAACAGCAAGTACCACCTATAAATCTTTACAAATGCAAAAAGACCACATTTGTGGCAAAATTGGCCATGTCACCATGGCAGTTTTAATGTCCAACAATATCTCAGAAAATACAACAGCAAAGACTTTCCTCACCCAGAAAATTCCCTTATTTGGTAGGATAATCACTATCAGCCAACCCCCTTTACAATAATCAGATAAGGTCAAAGGTTACAGTTGGCCAAAGATCAGGTTGAAAGGATGGTAATTTACTGTTTCAGGTCAAAGGTCACTGAAACACAGTTGTACAAATTAGACCTATGTATGACAAAGTTCAAGATACTTCTGACTTTATATTGGTTAGGAAATGTTTAACCCTAGGTACCTGGGTGAGGAAAGCCTTATAAGCACTTAATTCATTACAAACCCACACAAGCTGAAGGTGGGGCACATCCCCACCAGCCACATGACTGTGGCCGCCCCACCAGAAGCGCCAGCGGCCAAAGCCATGCAAAGTAGGTTTGATTCTTATCATAAACTACATAGTAAGGTGTCAATTAAACCAATTAAGGCATATTAGAGGTAACATGAAAATGTCAAAGACTTAATATTAACTGCAAATTACAACGTCTAAACCCTTGAACAAGTACATAACCATTTAAGTTAACAAAACGTCAAAACATGATGGAAAAGCACAAGAGAAACTAGGTAGCCTGGAAAACCACAAAGTCAGCAGCCCATGAACTGACCTGACCTCATAGCTGACCAACTACCCCGGACAAGTAAAAGCCATAAGTGCATTTAAACGTTTTATGGGCACCAAGCTGTGGAGTTTCTAATGTATGACTTAAAAGCATCAGACTTCCACCTACCAAGCGTGCGGATCTGAGCATCAGATAAACCTAGTGCCGCTGCCCTAGATGCAGCCCCAATGCGGAAACTATGGCCCTTATACCGACTAGCATCTAAGCCGCAGAAATTTAGACATATGTTCAAGTGTGAGACAAAGTATTCTCGGGTGACGGCTGATCCTGTTGGCATAATAAAAAGTGGCCCGGGCCTACATCCACGCCAGCGGCAGATATCAATCATTGCATGGACAGGGCACAGACCTGGCAATCCTGTAGCCTTGATCAGCAGGTGAAATGGCCTGTTTTCAGTGTTATGTTTGAAGACTGTTATAGTGAGCTGAAATGCCAGCAGATTATTCGGTAGTCTTAGAAATTGAATAGAGCTCCGCTGCAGGACTCTCTGATGTTCCTTTTGCTCCCGGACTGTCATTTCCCCAATCCGTAGGAAGCCATGAAAAGCAAGGAGGAACATTGCCCTAAACAGTGATTGCTGGTACCTTGTGGTGATTGTATGCTCTATGGACTGTACAAGCTTATGTAATATGGGTTGTGAGATTGGTAAACGTACATCAATTCTAGGATCAAGCTTTTTTGCAGCTACTATCAGCTTTTGTATTAGGAATGATTTTGTAGGATCCATGCAGCCGGCTAATTTATGTACATAACTAATTGCAGACAGATATGTTAACATAGTTGTGTAAGCCATTTTCCGCATTGAAAGGTAAGCTACAAATAGTGCCAAGTCCGTGACCTGCAATGGTAAAGTTGGGCAATGAGTGCCAATATACAAAACAGAAAATACAGAGTATGTTCTCCAAGCTCTCTTGTATGTAGCACGTGAAGATGGACACAAAGCTTGGCTCAGTAGGTCGTTCATGGAAGTTGCCAGTTGCTTGGTAAGAGATCTACTGGGATTGCAGTTGGATAATAATCCGAAACTGTGGTTTCTGCCTTGAACCGAGCTACCTGCAAGCGAGACAAATAATCGGCCTTGGTGTTAAATTGGCCAGGAATATGTTTTGCTCTAAACATAATATTGAGCTTTAGACACACCAGTACGATATCACGAATAAACACCATCAACTGCCTGTCTCGTGCCGTTTGCCGGTTCAAGACCTCCACAACGGCTTGATTATCAGAGAAAAACAAAACCTGTTTATTGGCTAATTTGTGCCCCCAAACCCTAAGACTTAGCATTATTGGATACATTTCCAATGTAGCAATGTTATGGTGCTTCCATGAGGCAGGCCATTCACCAAACAACCAATGAGGGCCAAAAATTGCTCCAAAACCCAACGATTGGGCCGCGTCTGTATAAAGGTGTAGTGAAACAGATGTTTCCCATTTCTCCTCGAAAAACATTGTCTTACCATTGAAATTCCCAATGAAATGTTTCCAAGTATTTAAATCTGCCTTAGTCTCCTGACTAAGCTTAATATGATGATGCTTAGCTTTGATACCAACAGTGAGATCAATTAAACGCCGTAGAAATGGCCTACCTGGTACAATAACACGACATGCAAAATTCAAGGTTCCTATCAGAGATTGGAGCTCAACCAGTTTGACTGACTTACGAGACAAAAAATTGTCAATCAAAGTACAGCATTTCTTGAGCTTATCATAGGGGAGCCTGGCTTCCATGGCGATAGTGTCAAGGTCAATGCCAGCAAATGTAAGACAAGTACTTGGCCCAGCTGTCTTCTCATGTGCTATTGGCACACCCAAATCTGAGCTCAAACTCAGAAAGTTTGTTAGGTCAGACAAGCACTTATGATGTGTGTGTGCAAGGAAAAGGAAATCATCAAGGATGTGAATCACAGCCACTGCCCCGTATTTGTGAAGTGAAATCCATTCCATAGCAGTACTAAATGACTCAAAAATCTGACATGATGCCGAACAACCCATTGGTAGGCACCTATCATAGTAAAACTTTCCCTCCCAAGACAAGCCCAATAAATGCTGAACTTTTGGTGAAACAGGGATAATGCGGAAAGCTGACCGGATATCTGTCTTTGCCAGGAAACATCCCCTGCCCAAGGTTTTTATAATTTCAATTGCCCTATCAACAGTAGCATACTGCACTGAAGCAAATTCGTGAGGTATGCCATCGTTGACAGAGGAGCCAGCAGGGTAGGACAGGTGATGTATAAGACGAAATTCATTTGGATCCTTTTTAGGGACCACTCCCAAGGGAGAGACACGAAAAACAGGAAAAGGTGGAGACAGGAATGGGCCAGCAAGTCTGCCAGCTTCAAGCTCTTTCTGTAATTTCTTTTGTACAATTTCGGGGTTAGCCAAAGCAGATTTCAAATTGGAAGCTTGAAAATTAACATGCTTCCCAAAGAAGTTAATGAGAAAACCATCTGAGAAACCTTCTAACAAGTAATTTTTGAGCTGTGCTGGGTAACCTTGCAGGTACTTCCTAAGCATTTCCACCCGTACCGGTGTTACTACTTGGGACGGCACTGACACTTGTACGTGCCCGGTAAGAAGCGGCTGGTGGCCTGGCAGCGTTTGATCGGTTTGATTTCTCATAATGAGGGAGTCTGGAAAAGCAGCTGACTGCTGCATGAGAGTAGTTGCACTTGCTACATTTGTGTTCAAATCTACACCCAGAGCAGGTTTTCCCCGAATTGAATTTCCAGCAATACCCCTTACGAAAGGGAGGCTCCCCCTGGCTAAAACTCTGGCTTTTGGGCCCACTAGCACTGCGGTTCATATGCAGAGCTTGCATCCATAATTCCCAGTGAGTACTATCCCAGGGAATTCGTATAGACTGTCGAAGGTACCGAAATTGTTCATCGTAAAAACGCCAATTAGCCCTTTTGGCTGCCAAATCACGAACCACCTCAATATATTTCATTAACCCTGGAACTGAATTTGGGTATTTGACAGTATAAACTGCTGTAAAAGTATTGAAAGCTGTTAACCAATGATCAATTGACACTATTTTCCTGCCCTTTACGGATGGTTCAAGGCAGAGGTGTGCCTTGTCATTGTTGTTTGCCATTGCAAGTGTGTATTTGAAATCCTGTTGTGTTGGGTTCAAGAGAGAGGCCAAATCCACGTACTCATCTGACCAAATTTTTGATTTCACTTTGTCAGGCACTCTAGAAAGCAATGGTACTGACACACTAGTGAACTCAGAACCAGGCCGCATGTCAGATTCAGGCAGTGGCAATTGATCATTTGGAAACGAAGGGTTACCCATAATATCTGTTACTTCCTTTAGCACATCGCCAGAAGACTTGTCACCTGGCTGATGTACATCCTGTTGCCCATGGTTGGCCTGAGATCTAGAGAGAAGGCCTGAATTAACAAGTCCTTGCACCACTGCTTCTGATATAGTCTTTGTCAGCTGTTCTGTATTAACAGATGATCCCTCAGAGTGGCTTGATGTAGCTTGCCCGTTGTGAGTATTAGGTTGAGTGGCATTCTTCTCTAAGGAGTCTGCAGACAGAACCTGTGCACTGGATACTGCTATGCTCTGGACTCCTGATGATAGTACTTCCGCCATCTGTTGTGGTGGTGGCAGATCTTCATGTACCTTTTTTGACTTTGGCTGGGACTGGCAGGAAGCAGACTTCCGTTTTCTTCCAGCATTTGCTCGCTTAGGTGCCATTATCTGTAATACAGAACTCACTATGGCAGTAAATTATAAATACCAACATTAGTTATAAATTATGTTGATTGCCCTGACTAATACAATAGTCTGGCACCGGCACAGATAATTAAGGCACTGACAATGAATATAAAGTCCATTAAGTGGACATCCCTAATCACAAGGGAACCATGAATAAGATATTCAATGGTAAAACATGCCAAATAAGGCCAATAACATGGAGCAATAACATGAGTATCATTTTTTTTTTTTTTTTTTTAATACACCAGCTAGCAATAAGGCTATGGTGCCAAATATAAAATAAAACCGCAATGAAATACTAACGACCCGGCTTGCAAGACGGGTCATTCATAAGGAATGCCAAAATGTCATGCAAATAATGCCGGAACATAAAAGTATAAAAGATACTCAAGAACACCAAATGGCAAATGTGAGCCACAATTTGCAGACCAGATTACCTGGCTGCTGCTCACCAATTAAGCTCCAGAAACAGTTACAACTGTACATGTACATTATAATATATATTATATAATGAATAAAATGCGATAGCTAAAATGAAATAAAAATATTTCATATGACAATATAACTCACTAAATGCATATAGATACATTATAACAAGTCAAAATGTGAGCCGCAACTTGCAGACCAAATTCCTTGGCTGCTGCCCCATAAAACAATTTCTATGCCTAAGTATTGATACGCCATATCAAGATTAATACTCAGGGCATGCTGGTCAGCAACATGTCGAAGAGACCATGACAATCAGACTCAAATTACCAACGTATGTCGCTCATGCAGCCGTATTGAAGTCGTCGGTTAAAACCAAGTTTAGAGTCAATCCACCGGACCACGTGACACCATGGTGAGTGACCTCAAAATCGCCCCGCGTAAACTCTTGTAAAAACGATACATACCCAACTCACTTAGATGCACGCCGTCTACGCATAGTAATTCTAACCGGGAATTCCAAAATCCCCTATGCTTCCAGAACAAACAAAACTCAAAATTGGCAAGCTCATTAGCCAGAAAACTGTTCAGCACCGTCACTCTCTCATTGTAGTCACTCATATTCAGTGGGCAAACATTCCTAAAAAGTATTTGATCAACACAAACGATACGCACGTTGTACTCATGGTAAAGTGTGCACGCCAAGTTCACTAATTGGTGGCCTACCCCTTCTGGCGTACTAGCTGCATCACTAGAACATAGATCATTAGAACCAAGTTCCAAAATAACAATATCAGGTTCATAGTCTTTCACTAAATGCAGGTCAAACCGACGAGTTTTCCCAACTGTACGACCCCCAAATCCAACAAGTTTGACTTCAGCCCGATCAGACACATTAAAAGTTGGGTCGAGTGGAAAACAACAGTGATGAAATGCCGTACGGAGCCGTGAGATGAAAGAATGACCCAAAATGAGTATTTTCACACTCATGATAACAAAATGTACAGCTGTATACCAACCTTCGGTAGCAAGGAAGCTTTCTGTTATAAACAGGTGACGACAGACCACGATATCTTGCCCCAAAACAACTTTTTGAAGAGCAAATTCTTTACCTTGCTTTCATGTCCGAAGTTGCTGCAAGAGGGCGAATTGCCTCAGAGTTTTTTCAAATGCCGCCACCCCCCTCTAGGCGAAATTACCTAATTGCTTTTAACTACCACCAGAGGGCGTCATCCATAAAATAGATTAATACTTAATCTTCCTATACGCACTAAAATAATCACAGTAATACAAACACAGTTACAATCTTACAATAAAATACATATACACACTAAAATAATCACAGTAATACAAACACAGTTACAAACTTACAATAAAATACATATACACACTAAAATAATCACAGTAATACAAACACAGTTACAAACTTACAATAAAATACATATACACACTAAAATAATCACAGTAATACAAACACAGTTACAATCTTACAATAAAATACATATACACACTAAAATAATCACAGTAACACAAACACAGTTACAATCTTACAATAAAATACATATACACACTAAAATAATCACAGTAATACAAACACAGTTACAATCTTACAATAAAATACATATACACACTAAAATAATCACAGTAACACAAACACAGTTACAATCTTCCAATAATATACATATACGCACTAAAATAATCACAGTAACACAAACACAGTTACAATCTTACAATAAAATACATATACACACTAAAATAATCACAGTAATACAAACACAGTTACAATCTTACAATAAAATACATATACACACTAAAATAATCACAGTAACACAAACACAGTTACAATCTTACAATAAAATACATATACACACTAAAATAATCACAGTAATACAAACAGAGTTACAATCTTACAATAAAATACATATACACACTAAAATAATCACAGTAACACAAACACAGTTACAATCTTACAATAATATACATATACACACTAAAATAATTACAGTAATACAAACACAGTTACAATCTTACAATAAAATACATATACACACTAAAATAATCACAGTAACACAAACACAGTTACAATCTTACAATAAAATACATATACACACTAAAATAATCACAGTAACACAAACACAGTTACAATCTTACAATAAAATACATATACACACTAAAATAATCACAGTAACACAAACACAGTTACAATCTTACAATAAAATACATATACACACTAAAATAATTACAGTAATACAAACACAGTTACAATCTTACAATAATATACATATACACACTAAAATAATTACAGTAATACAAACACAGTTACAATCTTACAATAAAATACATATACACACTAAAATAATCACAGTAACACAAACACAGTTAGCTCACTTTCTATAAGGCTATTGCCATACCACACTGTAATGTTGAAAGTTAGCTCACTTTCTATAAGGCTATTGCCATACCACACTGTAATGTTAAAAGTTAGCTCACTTTCTATAAGGCTATTGCCATACCACACTGTAATGTTAAAAGTTAGCTCACTTTCTATAAGGCTATTGCCATACCACACTGTAATGTTGAAAGTTAGCTCACTTTCTATAAGGCTATTGCCATACCACACTGTAATGTTGAAAGTTAGCTCACTTTCTATAAGGCTATTGCCATACCACACTGTAATGTTAAAAGTTAGCTCACTTTCTATAAGGCTATTGCCATACCACACTGTAATGTTGAAAGTTAGCTCACTTTCTATAAGGCTATTGCCATACCACACTGTAATGTTAAAAGTTAGCTCACTTTCTATAAGGCTATTGCCATACCACACTCATGTTGAAAGTTAGCTCACTTTCTATAAGGCTATTGCCATACCACACTGTAATGTTGAAAGTTAGCTCACTTTCTATAAGGCTATTGCCATACCACACTGTAATGTTGAAAGTTAGCTCACTTTCTATAAGGCTATTGCCATACCACACTGTAATGTTGAAAGTTAGCTCACTTTCTATAACACTCAAATTGCCATACCACACTGTAATGTTGAAAGTTAGCTCACTTTCTATAAGGCTATTGCCATACCACACTGTAATGTTGAAAGTTAGCTCACTTTCTATAACACTCAAATTGCCATACCACACTGTAATGTTGAAAGTTAGCTCACTTTCTATAAGGCTATTGTATATTTTTCAGCAACATTTTGACAAACGTCAAAACTCTGTAGCCTCCTCAGTAAAAATATATGCTGCATGGCCTTCTTAACAATACAGTTGGTGTTTTCAGTGAAATTTAGCTTTTGATCCAATTGCAAACATAGATATTTGAAACACTCAACGATTTCTACAGACTGACCGTTCAATACAGCCGGTTCAAATGTGACATTACGTTTGTCATTTTCTAGTATTAGTTCCTTAGTTTTAGCCACGTTCATTTCCAGTAAACTTGACTTACACCAGTCTTGCAGGGTTGCTACATGATCAAGATATATTATGTTCATTTAGAGATTGTTCTTTGAACAGGAGGCCTACAAGTGCCATATCATCAGCACATTTGAGCAAACTTACAACTGAATCTTGAATTTTCATTTCATCAGTATAAATTGAAAACAACACTGGTGATAACACGCAGCCCTGAGGTGCGCCTGTATTCAAAACAAGTTTATCTGAAAGAATTCCATTCATTAACACTCTTTGGGGTCTATTACAAAGAAAATCTTGAATCCAGTGGATGATGTATCTGTTCACATAAACCTCATCCTCTGTCAGTTGTATAGGTTGACCCACTGGAATGTTTTCACACACACTGTCACACTGACTACTGCAATCGTTGGTATCAAATCTACCATAGAACCGATTCTAATCATTTACAAAAGATACACAGTTTTCAGGGATTACATGTTGTTTTTGCATTTTGACTCCCCATCATGGTATGTAAGCCCGTCCCATGCCTGTTTTGCATTCCCTGTGTAAAATCTCTGTTCCACCTTATCTTTTCATTTTAGTTTAGCTCTTTCCAATTTACATTCCTTCCTTTTTTTCTCTGAAAGCAACCATGTCATCTTGAAAAGCAAACTTTTTGTCATTCAAACACATTTTCAGATCTTTGGTTAGCCAGGGCTTGTTGTCAGGAAACACTTTAACTGACTTTTTCATGATGATATTACTTTCACAAAACTGAATATAAGAAGTTATAGTGTCTGTAAATTGGTGAAGGTTATTACAGGAATCAAAGAATATTTGCCAGTCCGTTGTTTCAAAACAACCTCTTAGTTCATCTATACTGCCTTCAGTCCACATTGGTACTGTTTTCGTCACAGGTTTTCTACATTTCACTTTTTGTCTGTACTTGGGTAATAGATGAATGACATTATGGTCAGATTTCCCGGAAAGGCTGGAATGACACAGTCAAGAGTTGGTAATCACAGGTGCATACTTGGTCATGCACCCGAAATTGCAAGGCCCATTTATTTTCAAAATAAATACACAAACCTCTGCCAACCAGTTTCTGTGACTACACTCTATCTCTATCTGCCCTTATAACAGTGTACCCCTTTAACTCAACATCTAATATGTCCTCGTTTAGCCATGTTTCAGTCAAACAAATCAGGTTGCTGCTTCTGAAATCCGAGTCGAATTCTGACCTGGCTGTAAATTCATCCATCTTGTTGTTTATAGACCGTACATTTGACAAAGTAATCACAGGTAAAGGGTGTCTGTATCCATGTCTCTTAAGTCTATTTCTAAGCCCACCTCGTGAACCTCTCCTTTCGTTTTATTGTTCGTCCCCCGTTTGTAACAATAAGACTCAATAAATGCAGTGTCAATGTCGACAGCAGGTGTGGTATGTCGCAGTGAAAGTAGATGTTGACAGGAGTATGTCACATTGGCAACAAAGTCATTCTGATCATTCACCCTGGCACAAGAGTAGTTAATTAGGAGACAGAGAATCACAAAAATTATTGAACAGTTTCCTGTCATCTTAACATGCCTCCTCCAAGAATCTTGTGGAGAAAAGTCTAAGAACAGTAAAAATGTAACCACTTTGACGAGACAAGGTGAAGCGTGGGTCAGCAGAGTAAGAAAAACATCTCACCAAGTTTCAGTCTCATTGACCAAGTACTTTTTGAGATGTAAGTTTTTGACCAAAATTCACATTTTTACAACTAATTTGCATATCACTGATGAGATCATCTATACACCAGATGCATACCAATCAAATTTGAACCCAATCTGCTGAGTAGTTTTGGAATGAAAGATTTTGACCAAAAAGACACATTTTTAGCCCTAATTAACATATTACTGAGGGAATCATCATGTCATGAACAAATCTTAATCAACATACCCATAAGAATGTTCCCGTCACATTTCAGACCAATCCGCTCTCTAGCTTTTGAGTTTAAGAGGTTTTTGTTTTTTGTTTTTTTTACCAAAAATGACATTTTTTGACCCAAATCACATATTTGTGTTGCAATCATTTTGCTTTGAACAATATCCCAACTAGACACCAAACGTAATGTCCATATCAAATACCAAGGCAATCAGTCTGGCAGTTTTGAGTTTAAGTCACACACACACACACACACACACACACACACACACACACACACACACACACACATACACACACACACACACAGACAAAGCACCATGCCTATAGCACAACTGAACCTTGTCAGTTCAGTTGTGCTAAAAATAGAATTTGGGGTCATAATGACATTGTATGAATAGAGTATAGATCAACAATCACTAGTTTGAATAATATCATTAAATTCACATTAGTGCTACAAATGAAATCACCAATTTAAGGCACTGACTGGCTTGGTGTTAAAACATCAGATTAGGGAATTAGAAAGAGGTTCAACATACATCCTGGTACACATACATTATGTTATAGCACACTTCATATGTCAGAAGTTTAAAATAGTATGTAATAGAACTGTATACATAGACAGGTACAGAGTCAATACATGGTATGTAATAGAACTGTCAATACATGGTATGTAACAGAACTGTATACATAGACAGGTACAGAGTCAATACATGGTATGTAATAGAACTGTATACATAGACAGGTACAGAGTCAATACATGGTATGTAATAGAACTGTATACATAGACAGGTACAGAGTCAATACATGGTATATAATAGAACTGTATACATAGACAGGTACAGAGTCAATACATGGTATGTAATAGAACTGTATACATAGACAGGTACAGAGTCAATACATGGTATGTAATAGAACTGTATACATAGACAGGTACATAGTCAATACATGGTATGTAATAGAACTGTATACATAGACAGGTACGGAGTCAATACATGGTATGTAATAGAACTGTATACATAGACAGGTACAGAGTCAATACATGGTATGTAATAGAACTGTCAATACATGGTATGTAATAGAACTGTATACATAGACAGGTACAGAGTCAATACATGGTATGTAATAGAACTGTCAATACATGGTATGTAATAGAACTGTCAATACATGGTATGTAATAGAACTGTATACATAGACAGGTACAGAGTCAATACATGGTATATAATAGAACTGTATACATAGACAGGTACAGAGTCAATACATGGTATGTAATAGAACTGTCAATACATGGTATGTAATAGAACTGTATACATAGACAGGTACAGAGTCAATACATGGTATATAATAGAACTGTATACATAGACAGGTACAGAGTCAATACATGGTATGTAATAGAACTGTATACATAGACAGGTACAGAGTCAATACATGGTATGTAATAGAACTGTATACATAGACAGGTACAGAGTCAATACATGGTATGTAACAGAACTATACATAGACAGGTACAGAGTCAATACATGGTATGTAATAGAACTGTATACATAGACAGGTACAGAGTCAATACATGGTATGTAATAGAACTGTATACATAGACAGGTACATAGTCAATACATGGTATGTAATAGAACTGTATACATAGACAGGTACAGAGTCAATACATGGCATACAGTACAATTCACTAACTGTTTTCCAACTTTGCAACCCTAACCCCCTCCCCCTCTCCCACCCCCATGCACTTTATCTCTTCCCCTCAATAACAACTACATGTAGCTATCCATCTAGAGTACACTTACCAGATGTAATAGAATTGACATCTTTGTTTGATACCACACTTGTTTTAGTTCTTCCTCCTCTGGAACCTCTCCCTCCTCGACTGCCCCTCCCTCCCCTACTACTACTAGCATCTCCACCACCCCTAGACCCCCTACCTCTACCCCTTCCCCTCCCACTCCCTCTGCCCTTTGATGTAGCTGAGCTGTCATCACTGTCGATATCTCTATTCTTCTCCTCGTCAACATCACTTAAGTCATCAGGCTGTGTATAAGGTCTTTTAGCACGTGCCCTGGCTAATGCCTATAATGATAAAAATACCACCAATGGCATTGTAGCACAACCGTACAGTTTTTAAAAATGTTTATCCATATGCTAGTCCATGCTAACAATAGGTGTTCATTTGCTGAATGACTATCCAGTTGCCTATCCAACCATGTTGCTATCTTTACGATAAATGCTATCATTTGGCTGTTGCTATGGGCGTGGTCATGTTGTTAGATATATATGCATACATTTGTGTATGTTTTTGTTCACTTGTGTATGAATTCCTGATATTGTCTTTGCAATACACATGATCATTTGGCTGTTGCTATGGGCGTGGTCTTGTTGCTAGGCAAATTTACATACATTTTTTGAATGTTTATTCAATTGTCTATTAAACCCTGTTGTTATCTTTGTGAAATACACCACTGTTCGGCTGTTGCTATGGGCGTGGTCATGGTTGCTAGGGTATTTGCATTCATTTTTGAATGTTTACTCATTTGCCTACCAGATGATGTTGTTATTTGACCAAAATATACTGCCATTTGGTTGTTGCTAAAGGGCTACGGCCAATTTTGTCAAAATATTTTGAAGAATATCTGCAGAATAACAGTTTCAGAAACATCTCACCAAGTTTCAGACTCATTGACCAAGTACTTTTTGAGATATAAGTTTTTGACCAAAAATTATCATTTTTACACCTAATTTGCATATCACCCATGGAATCATTGTATGCTTAATATATCTTTGTCAATACATCCCTAAATGCATCCCCATTAAATTTCAGCCCAATCTGCTCAGTGGTTTTGGAATTGTAGATTTTTAACCAAAAAGACACATTTTTAGCCCTAATTTGCATATCACTGATGAAATAATCATGTCATGAACAAATCTTACTTTACACTCCCTAAAGAATCTTCCAACCAAATTTCATACCAATCTGCCCAGTAGTTTCTGAGTTTAAGTTTTTTGACCAAAAATCACATTTTTTTTACCCAAATCACACACCTGTGATGCGATCATGTTGATTTGAACAATTTCCCAACTAGACACCCAAGGTAATGGACCCTACAAATATCATGGTAATCGGTTCAGCAGTTTTTGACTTTAAGTTGTTTACACACACACACACACACACACACACACACACAGACAGACAGACACCGGGCGATCCCTATAGCACTACTGAACCTCAGTTCAGTTGAAATGTTTACTTATTGTCTACAGTGTATAGTTAGTCAGGTGACATCACCCTCATTTGAAATGTTTACTTAATGTCTACAGTGTATAGTTAGTCAGGTGACATCACCCTCATTTGAAATGTTTACTTATTGTCTACAGTGTATAGTTAGTCAGGTGATATCACCCTCATTTGAAATGTTTACTTATTGTCTACAGTGTATAGTTAGTCAGGTGACATCACCCTCATTTGAAATGTTTACTTATTGTCTACAGTGTATAGTTAGTCAGGTGACATCACCCTCATTTGAAATGTTTACTTATTGTCTACAGTGTATAGTTAGTCAGGTGACATCACCCTCATTTGAAATGTTTACTTATTGTCTACAGTGTATAGTTAGTCAGGTGACATCACCCTCATTTCAAATGTTTACTTATTGTCTACAGTGTATAGTTAGTCAGGTGACATCACCCTCATTTGAAATGTTTACTTATTGTCTACAGTGTATAGTTAGTCAGGTGACATCACCCTCATTTGAAATGTTTACTTAATGTCTATAGTGTATAGTTAGTCAGGTGACATCACCCTCATTTGAAATGTTTACTTATTGTCTACAGTGTATAGTTAGTCAGGTGACATCACCCTCATTTGAAATGTTTACTTATTGTCTACAGTGTATAGTTAGTCAGGTGACATCACCCTCATTTGAAATGTTTACTTATTGTCTACAGTGTATAGTTAGTCAGGTGACATCACCCTCATTTGAAATGTTTACTTATTGTCTACAGTGTATAGTTAGTCAGGTGACATCACCCTCATTTGAAATGTTTACTTATTGTCTATAGTGTATAGTTAGTCAGGTGACATCACCCTCATTTGAAATGTTTACTTAATGTCTATAGTGTATAGTTAGTCAGGTGACATCACCCTCATTTGAAATGTTTACTTATTGTCTACAGTGTATAGTTAGTCAGGTGATATCACCCTCATTTGAAATGTTTACTTATTGTCTACAGTGTATAGTTAGTCAGGTGATATCACCCTCATTTGAAATGTTTACTTATTGTCTACAGTGTATAGTTAGTCAGGTGATATCACCCTCATTTGAAATGTTTACTTAATGTCTACAGTGTATAGTTAGTCAGGTGACATCACCCTCATTTGAAATGTTTACTTAATGTCTACAGTGTATAGTTAGTCAGGTGACATCACCCTCATTTGAAATGTTTACTTATTGTCTACAGTGTATAGTTAGTCAGGTGACATCACCCTCATTTCAAATGTTTACTTAATGTCTACCGTGTATAGTTAGTCAGGTGACATCACCCTCATTTGAAATGTTTACTTATTGTCTACAGTGTATAGTTAGTCAGGTGATATCACCCTCATTTGAAATGTTTACTTATTGTCTACAGTGTATAGTTAGTCAGGTGATATCACCCTCATTTGAAATGTTTACTTATTGTCTACAGTGTATAGTTAGTCAGGTGACATCACCCTCATTTGAAATGTTTATTTATTGTCTACAGTGTATAGTTAGTCAGGTGACATCACCCTCATTTGAAATGTTTACTTAATGTCTATAGTGTATAGTTAGTCAGGTGACATCACCCTCATTTCAAATGTTTACTTATTGTCTACAGTGTATAGTTAGTCAGGTGACATCACCCTCATTTGAAATGTTTACTTATTGTCTACAGTGTATAGTTAGTCAGGTGACATCACCCTCATTTGAAATGTTTACTTATTGTCTACAGTGTATAGTTAGTCAGGTGACATCACCCTCATTTGAAATGTTTACTTATTGTCTACAGTGTATAGTTAGTCAGGTGACATCACCCTCATTTGAAATGTTTACTTAATGTCTACAGTGTATAGTTAGTCAGGTGATATCACCCTCATTTGAAATGTTTACTTATTGTCTACAGTGTATAGTTAGTCAGGTGACATCACCCTCATTTGAAATGTTTACTTATTGTCTACAGTGTATAGTTAGTCAGGTGACATCACCCTCATTTGAAATGTTTACTTATTGTCTACAGTGTATAGTTAGTCAGGTGATATCACCCTCATTTGAAATGTTTACTTATTGTCTACAGTGTATAGTTAGTCAGGTGACATCACCCTCATTTCAAATGTTTACTTATTGTCTACAGTGTATAGTTAGTCAGGTGACATCACCCTCATTTGAAATGTTTACTTATTGTCTACAGTGTATAGTTAGTCAGGTGACATCACCCTCATTTGAAATGTTTACTTAATGTCTACAGTGTATAGTTAGTCAGGTGACATCACCCTCATTTGAAATGTTTACTTATTGTCTACAGTGTATAGTTAGTCAGGTGACATCACCCTCATTTGAAATGTTTACTTATTGTCTACAGTGTATAGTTAGTCAGGTGACATCACCCTCATTTGAAATGTTTACTTATTGTCTACAGTGTATAGTTAGTCAGGTGACATCACCCTCATTTGAAATGTTTACTTATTGTCTACAGTGTATAGTTAGTCAGGTGACATCACCCTCATTTGAAATGTTTACTTATTGTCTACAGTGTATAGTTAGTCAGGTGATATCACCCTCATTTGAAATGTTTACTTATTGTCTACAGTGTATAGTTAGTCAGGTGATATCACCCTCATTTGAAATGTTTACTTATTGTCTACAGTGTATAGTTAGTCAGGTGATATCACCCTCATTTGAAATGTTTACTTAATGTCTACAGTGTATAGTTAGTCAGGTGACATCACCCTCATTTGAAATGTTTACTTAATGTCTACAGTGTATAGTTAGTCAGGTGACATCACCCTCATTTGAAATGTTTACTTATTGTCTACAGTGTATAGTTAGTCAGGTGACATCACCCTCATTTCAAATGTTTACTTAATGTCTACCGTGTATAGTTAGTCAGGTGACATCACCCTCATTTGAAATGTTTACTTATTGTCTACAGTGTATAGTTAGTCAGGTGATATCACCCTCATTTGAAATGTTTACTTATTGTCTACAGTGTATAGTTAGTCAGGTGACATCACCCTCATTTGAAATGTTTACTTAATGTCTACAGTGTATAGTTAGTCAGGTGATATCACCCTCATTTGAAATGTTTACTTAATGTCTACAGTGTATAGTTAGTCAGGTGATATCACCCTCATTTGAAATGTTTACTTATTGTCTACAGTGTATAGTTAGTCAGGTGACATCACCCTCATTTGAAATGTTTACTTATTGTCTACAGTGTATAGTTAGTCAGGTGACATCACCCTCATTTGAAATGTTTACTTAATGTCTATAGTGTATAGTTAGTCAGGTGACATCACCCTCATTTGAAATGTTTACTTATTGTCTACAGTGTATAGTTAGTCAGGTGACATCACCCTCATTTGAAATGTTTACTTAATGTCTACAGTGTATAGTTAGTCAGGTGATATCACCCTCATTTGAAATGTTTACTTATTGTCTACAGTGTATAGTTAGTCAGGTGACATCACCCTCATTTGAAATGTTTACTTATTGTCTACAGTGTATAGTTAGTCAGGTGACATCACCCTCATTTGAAATGTTTACTTATTGTCTACAGTGTATAGTTAGTCAGGTGACATCACCCTCATTTGAAATGTTTACTTATTGTCTACAGTGTATAGTTAGTCAGGTGACATCACCCTCATTTGAAATGTTTACTTATTGTCTACAGTGTATAGTTAGTCAGGTGATATCACCCTCATTTGAAATGTTTACTTATTGTCTACAGTGTATAGTTAGTCAGGTGATATCACCCTCATTTGAAATGTTTACTTATTGTCTACAGTGTATAGTTAGTCAGGTGACATCACCCTCATTTGAAATGTTTACTTATTGTCTACAGTGTATAGTTAGTCAGGTGACATCACCCTCATTTGAAATGTTTACTTAATGTCTACAGTGTATAGTTAGTCAGGTGATATCACCCTCATTTGAAATGTTTACTTATTGTCTACAGTGTATAGTTTGATCTGATTCAATCTTCAATACTGACCTCAGTAACTTCTTTATCTTCTTGTCCTTCTTTAAGTCTGTTCTCTTTGAATTTCTCTACTTCAACATCGATATCATCCTCTATCATTTCAGTCTGAGTCAGATGGACTTGTGTTGTCTGTAGTTGATACGTAACTAACTCAGAGATGGCATCTTTTTCTTCCTTGTCTACAAATTCTTGTACAGCCCTGCCTAATCCCTTCTCACTTAGTAATGACAACTGACATGCCTAAAGAGATCATGAAAAATATTGTCAAAGTTTTCTGTTTTTTGGTTAACAGAGTAAACATACAATTGTCTACATATTGTCAAAGTTTTCTGTTTTTTGGTTAATTGTCTAAATAAACACATTTAAATGAAGTGAACATATTAGGGTGGCCCTATGTTCTTTTCTGTTTCTCATTACCCAACCGGCCCAAATTTTCACATCCAACATCAAAATTTTAAAAATATTTTTATTTGCGCCCATCCTTCATAATTTGCAGAAAAGCACCCTCTCTGGCAAGAATTAGCAAGTGTCTAGACTGTCGACATCATCATAATCTACAGTCATTATAGCAACAACAACAACATTGTTCACAAACAGAGCATTTCGTTCATGACAAGTTATTCAAGTGGAGGGGGTGGGGGTGGGGGTGGGGGTGGGGGAGGGGGGCTGAGAACATTGTAATTGTTTAGACATACTGGGAACAGATTGTTACCAGGAATCCAGTAAAAAGAAGATAAAAAGAAGATAGAGAGGAGGAAAAGGAGAGACAGAGAAACATGAAGAAGATGTTTTTTTTAATCTTGTTACTTTAAAAAAAAATCCACAGTTGCCGTGAAAAAGTAATGACATGATAGGTGACTAGGTTAAGTGGACACAAGCTGACTTGATACATTTTAGGGTGAGATTAAATCTGTGTATCTAAAAGTCACTCATAGTATTCTACTTACTGAGAAGTATACTTAACTATCGATTGCAATTGACTACACTCAAACTGGGTAGGCCACACACAAAAACTGTTTAACGGGCAACCAAGGCAACCAAGGCAACCAAGGCAACCTAAACAAGTCATTAAAGTCATTAAAGTCTCCGCTATGATTGGGTTTTGAGGAACTGACAGTTTATGTTGTCATTTTCAAACCTGGTTAACGTTGTTTGGCCTCATATGGTTGTTTTTGATATCACTACTCTGTTCAAGCATGTCTGAGTTATGGCTTTGGACATGAAAACTGCGCCAACAAAATGGCTGCCAGGCAGCCATATCAGATTATATCACGACAAAAATGGATATGCACATGTATGTCATAGAACACTGTCCTAATACCAACTTTGAATGAGATCTGTTCAAGCATGTCTGAGTTATGGCTTTGAACATGGAAAATTCGCAAACAAAATGGCTGCCAGGCAGCCATATCGGATTGTATCACGACACAAATGGATATGCACATGTATGTCACAGAACAATGTGCTAATACCAACTTTGAATGAGATCTGTTCAAGCATGTCTGAGTTATGGCTTTGGACAAGGAAAATTCACAAACAAAATGGCTGCCAGGCAGCCATATTAGATCGTATCACAACAACAATGAATATGCACATTTTCTGATGAAAAAACATGTAAACAATCCGATGATGTCATTTTTGATACTAACTAAAAATTATTAAAGAATCCATACTTCATACTTAGCAATAAATTATTCTAATAATGCCAGAAGGCATGCATTGTAATGTGATAGAAGGCATGCATTGTAATGTGATAGAAGGCATGCATTGTAATGTCATAGAAGGCATGCACTGTAATGTCATAGAAGGCATGCACTGTAATGTCATAGAAGGCATGCATTGTAATGTCATAGAAGGCATGCACTGTAATGTCATAGAAGGCATGTATTGTAATGTCATAGAAGGCATGCATTGTAATGTCATAGAAGGCATGCACTGTAATGTCATAGAAGGCATGCACTGTAATGTCATAGAAGGCATGTACTGTAATGTCATAGAAGGCATGTATTGTAATGTCATAGAAGGCATGCACTGTAATGTCATAGAAGGCATGCACTGTAATGTCATAGAAGGCATGCACTGTAATGTCATAGAAAGCATGCATTGTAATGTGATAGAAGGCATGCATTGTAATGTGATAGAAGGCATGCACTGTAATGTGATAGAAGGCATGCACTGTAATGTCATAGAAGGCATGCATTGTAATGTCATAGAAGGCATGCATTGTAATGTGATAGAAGGCATGCATTGTAATGTCATAGAAGGCATGCATTGTAATGTGATAGAAGGCATGCACTGTAATGTCATAGAAGGCATGCATTGTAATGTGATAGAAGGCATGCATTGTAATGTGATAGAAGGCATGCATTGTAATGTCATAGAAGGCATGCATTGTAATGTCATAGAAGGCATGCACTGTAATGTGATAGAAGGCATGCACTGTAATGTGATAGAAGGCATGCATTGTAATGTCATAGAAGGCATGCATTGTAATGTCATAGAAGGCATGCATTGTAATGTCATAGAAGGCATGTATTGTAATGTGATAGAAGGCATGCATTGTAATGTGATATAAGGCATGCATTGTAATGTGATAGAAGGCATGCACTGTAATGTGATAGAAGGCATGCACTGTAATGTCATAGAAGGCATGCACTGTAATGTGATAGAAGGCATGCACTGTAATGTGATAGAAGGCATGCATTGTAATGTCAAAGAAGGCATGCATTGTAATGTCATAGAAGGCATGCATTGTAATGTGGCAGAAAGCATGCATTGCAATGTCATAGAAGGCATGCATTGTAATGTCATAGGAGGCATGCATTGTAATGTCATAGAAGGCATGCATTGTAATGTCATAGAAGGCATGCATTGTAATGTCATAGAAGGCATGCATTGTAATGTGGCAGAAAGCATGCATTGCAATGTCATAGAAGGCATGCACTGTAATGCCATAGAAGGCATGCACTGTAATGTGATAGAAGGCATGCACTGTAATGTCATAGAAGGCATGCACTGTAATGTCATAGAAGGCATGCACTGTAATATCATAGAAGGCATGCACTGTAATGTCATAGAAGGCATGCACTGTAATATCATAGAAGGCATGCATTGTAATGTCATAGAAGGCATGCACTGTAATGTCATAGAAGGCATGCACTGTAATGTGATAGAAGGCATGCACTGTAATGTGATAGAAGGCATGCATTGTAATGTCATAGAAGGCATGCATTGTAATGTCATAGAAGGCATGCACTGTAATGTCATAGAAGGCATGTATTGTAATGTCATAGAAGGCATGCATTGTAATGTCATAGAAGGCATGCACTGTAATGTCATAGAAGGCATGCACTGTAATATCATAGAAGGCATGCACTGTAATGTCATAGAAGGCATGCACTGTAATGTCATAGAAGGCATGCACTGTAATGTCATAGAAGGCATGCACTGTAATGTGATAGAAGGCATGCATTGTAATGTCATAGAAGGCATGCATTGTAATGTGATAGAAGGCATGCATTGTAATGTCATAGAAGGCATGCACTGTAATGTCATAGAAGGCATGCACTGTAATGTCATAGAAGGCATGCACTGTAATGTGATAGAAGGCATGCACTGTAATGTGATAGAAGGCATGCATTGTAATGTCATAGAAGGCATGCATTGTAATGTCATAAAAGGCATGCATTGTAATGTCATAGAAGGCATGCATTGTAATGTCATAGAAGGCATGCACTGTAATGTGATAGAAGGCATGCACTGTAATGTCATAGAAGGCATGCACTGTAATGTGATAGAAGGCATGCACTGTAATGTGATAGAAGGCATGCATTGTAATGTCATAGAAGGCATGCATTGTAATGTCATAGAAGGCATGCACTGTAATGTCATAGAAGGCATGCACTGTAATGTCATAGAAGGCATGCACTGTAATGTGATAGAAGGCATGCACTGTAATGTGATAGAAGGCATGCATTGTAATGTCATAGAAGGCATGCACTGTAATGTGATAGAAGGCATGCATTGTAATGTGATAGAAGGCATGCATTGTAATGTGATAGAAGGCATGCATTGTAATGTCATAGAAGGCATGCATTGTAATGTCATAGAAGGCATGCATTGTAATGTCATAGAAGGCATGCATTGTAATGTCATAGAAGGCATGCATTGTAATGTCATAGAAGGCATGCACTGTAATGTGATAGAAGGCATGCACTGTAATGTCATAGAAGGCATGCATTGTAATGTCATAGAAGGCATGCACTGTAATGTGATAGAAGGCATGCATTGTAATGTGATAGAAGGCATGCATTGTAATGTCATAGAAGGCATGCATTGTAATGTCATAGAAGGCATGCATTGTAATGTCATAGAAGGCATGCATTGTAATGTCATAGAAGGCATGCATTTGGTAGTAGTTTAGTTCAATTTACAGTGACTTATCTTACTTCTACCAATAGTAGTATAGTTTAATTTACAGTGACTTATCTTACTTCTACCAATAGTAGTATAGTTTAATTTACAGTGACTTATCTTACTTCTACCAATAGTAGTATAGTTTAATTTACCGTGACTTATCTTACTTCTACCAACAGTAGTATAGTTTAATTTACAGTGACTTATCTTACTTCTACCAATAGTAGTTTAGTTCAATTTACAGTGACTTATCTTACTTCTACCAATAGTTGTATAGTTTAATTTACAGTGACTTATCTTACTTCTACCAATAGTAGTATAGTTTAATTTATAGTGACTTATCTTACTTCTACCAATAGTAGTTTAGTTCAATTTACAGTGACTTATCTTACTTCTACCAATAGTAGTATAGTTTAATTTACAGTGACTTATCTTACTTCTACCAATAGTAGTTTAGTTCAATTTACAGTGACTTATCTTACTTCTACCAATAGTAGTTTAGTTCAATTTACAGTGACTTATCTTACTTCTACCAATAGTAAACTATCAGAAATAAATACATACAACATACTGAGTCTGTACTTGCACAATTCATAATTTACAAGAATGTGGTTTCAAAATTTTACAAATAAAATGTCTTTACCTTGTCTGTACTACTGAAATACTCCTTGACTAAATCTTCAACTCTGGCCGTGTCTAGTGCTTCAGGACGTAGATAACTATCTAACTCATCTACACCAGGTTTAGAATCTGAAAATGTAATTTCTAGAGTTACAACGTACAGAGAGAAATTAATATTTTTGTGGCATGTTGAGGACGCTCTTGTAGACAGGTGTGAAGGAAGAGAGAAGTCATCTGGGACTTCAGTCTTAGCACAGTCACCATGGTGGCAGTGTAACCAAGCTATGTAATGGTATTATAGCATGCATGGTGGCAGTGTAACCAAGCTATGTATGGTATTATAGCATGGTGGCAGTCCAACCAAGCTATGTATGGTATTAAAGCATGGTGGCAGTGTAACCAAGCTATGTACGGTATTATAGTATGGTGGTAGTGTAACCAAGCTATGTATGGTATTATAGCATGGTGGCAGTGTAACCAAGCTATGTATGGTATTATAGTATGGTGGTAGTGTAACCAAGCTATGTATGGTATTATAGTATGGTGGTAGTGTAACCAAGCTATGTATGGTATTATAGTATGGTGGTAGTGTAACCAAGCTATGTATGGTATTATAGCATGGTGGCAGTGTAACCAAGCTATGTATGGTATTATAGCATGGTGGCAGTCTAACCAAGCTATGTACGGTATTATAGCATGGTGGCAGTGTAACCAAGCTATGTATAATGGTATTATAGCATGGTGGCAGTGTAACCAAGCTATGTATAGTATTATAGTATGGTGGCAGTGTAACCAAGCTATGTACGGTATTATAGTATGGTGGTAGTGTAACCAAGCTATGTATGGTATTATAGCATGGTGGCAGTGTAACCAAGCTATGTACGGTATTATAGCATGGTGGCAGTGTAACCAAGCTATGTATGGTATTATAGTATGGTGGCAGTCTAACCAAGTTATGTATGGTATTATAGCATGGTGGCAGTCTAACCAAGCTATGTACGGTATTATAGCATGGTGGCAGTGTAACCAAGCTATGTATGGTATTATAGTATGGTGGCAGTCTAACCAAGCTATGTATGGTATTATAGCATGGTGGCAGTCTAACTAAGCTATGTATGGTATTATAGCATGGTGGCAGTGTAACCAAGCTATGTATGGTATTATAGCATGGTGGCAGTCTAACCAAGCTATGTATGGTATTATAGTATGGTGGCAGTCTAACCAAGCTATGTATGGTATTATAGCATGGTGGCAGTGTAACCAAGCTATGTATGGTATTATAGCAATGGTGGCAGTGTAACCAAGCTATGTATGGTATTATAGTATGGTGGCAGTCTAACCAAGCTATGTATAATGGTATTATAGCATGGTGGCAGTCTAACCAAGCTATGTATGGTATTATAGTATGGTGGCAGTGTAACCAAGCTATGTATAATGGTATTATAGCATGGTGGCAGTGTAACCAAGCTATGTATAATGGTATTATAGTATGGTGGCAGTGTAACCAAGCTATGTATAATGGTATTATAGCATGGTGGCAGTGTAACCAAGCTATGTATAATGGTATTATAGCATGGTGGCAGTGTAACCAAGCTATGTATAATGGTATTATAGTATGGTGGCAGTGTAACCAAGTTATGTATGGTATTAAAGCATGGTGGCAGTGTAACCAAGCTAAGATTTAAGTGAATACATAAACCTACATTTTCTATCAATCACTTTCTTCTTTTGGAATAAAATCAAATCTTTAGGATTGGCCACTTTGTCTACAAACTTCTGACCAAATCGAGTTGTATTAAACAAATCAAACCCTCCACTATAGTCAACCTAAAATAAACAATGGAAGTAAAGTTAGTCAAAACAAGTCAAACCCTCCACTATAGTCAACCTAAAAATAGCGCCAATAGTGTTGTAGCACAACTGTACAGTTTTAAAATTGTTTATCCACCTGCTGATCCATACTAGGTATAGGTGTTCATTTGCTGAATGATTATCCAGTTGCCTATCCAACCCTGTTGTTATCTTTGCAATACTAGGTATAGGTGTTCATTTGTTGAATGACTACCCAGTTGCCAACCCAACCCTGGTGTTATCTTTGCAATACTAGGTATAGGTGTTCATTTGCTGAATGACTACCCAGTTGCCAGTCCAACCCTGTTGTTATCTTTGCAATACTAGGTATAGGTGTTCATTTGCTGAATGACTATCCAGTTGCCTACCCAACCCTGTTGTTATCTTTGCAATACTAGGTATAGGTGTTCATTTGCTGAATGATTATCCAGTTGCCAATCCAACCCTGTTGTTATCTTTGCAATACTAGGTATAGGTGTTCATTTGCTGAATGATTATCCAGTTGCCTATCCAACCCTGTTGTTATCTTTGCAATACTAGGTATAGGTGTTCATTTGCTGAATGATTATCCAGTTGCCAATCCAACCCTGTTGTTATCTTTGCAATACTAGGTATAGGTGTTCATTTGCTGAATGACTATCCAGTTGCCTATCCAACCCTGTTGTTATCTTTGCAATATAAGTGCCAATGTTGCTGTTGCTATGGGTGTGGTCTTGTTGCTAGGCACATTTACATACATTTTTGGAATGTTGATTCAGTTGTGTATTAATCCCTGTTGTTATCTTTGCAATATATGTGAGCATTTGGCTTTTGCTATGGGTGTGGTCTTGTTGCTATAGCCAATTGTGTCAAAATGTTGTGAACAAAATCTGTAGAATATCACTTCTCACATCTCACCAAATGTCAGTCTCAATGACAAAGTACTGTTTCAGATATAAGATTTTGACCAAAATTCACATTTTTACACCTAATTTGCATATCACGGATGACATCATTATATGCTTAATATTTCTTCATCTATACACCCACAGAGGCATCCCCATTAAATTTCAGCCCAATCTGCTTAGTAGTTTTGGAATTAAAGATTTTGACCAAAAAGACACATTTTTAGCACTGATGTGTATATCATACACACACACACACACACACACACACACACACACACACACACAGACAAACAGACAGACAGACAGACAGACAGACACAGACATACACGAGACAGACACACAGACAGACGGACACACAGACACACAGACACAGACACAAAAACAGACACAGGCACACACACACACACACACACACACACACACACACACACACACACACACACACACACACACACACACTTTACCATGCCAATAGCACTACTGAACCGTATCAGTTCAGTTGTGCTAAAAAAAATTGTGTAGTTCTGATTACACTCAATTTTAGAATAGATGGGGTAGGTAGGCTTTTTTTTTCAGTTTCTTTTTCCCCCATGTATGAGTGTTTATTTGGTTTAATGTACAATGTAGTTATGTTTTCCGTTGTTTTCCAAATGGTCTCTATCTCATTGGTTTCTTCCCATCAGATCATGTACATATACAGCCATTACAGATTGGAATAACAGTTTTATATTGTCTTTTTTTCTTGATGTCAGTTTCCGCATCCACTATTTCTCGTGAGACTTCACAATTTGTGCAATTTCTTCTTAATTTTTTTTCTTGAATACATAAAAAAATTAGGTTTGGCAGTGAGAAACTAGGTGGGGGTCTGGTAACCAGAAACAAACTACATTGTATTTTTTTGGCCATATAGATATAATACATACCCTAATCCTAATCAGAGGTTGTTTTGGCTGTCTACTATTTCCTGTGTGTTCATCCTCAGCTCTCGCCAGTAATGATTCAACCTTGGCCATACAGAATGCTTCAACTTTCTGAGCTATATCGTGATCTTCAGGATTTAAGCTTGTATCGGCAAGAACAACGTCTTCCATGTAGAACTGTCTGACTGTATTCAATGCGATCTTGCTACACTTGACAGCCTTCTCCCGTATTCTAACTAATGCAACATGTCTGTAGAGATCAAATGAGGGACTTTACTATGCCTGACAACCTTCTCATGTACTCTTACTAACAGATGTCTGTATATCAAATGAGGGTCTTTAGTACATTTGTACACTGAGACTTTACTACACTGGGACTATACTACACTCGGACTTTACTACACTGAGACTTTACTACACTGAGACTTTACTACACTGGGACTATACTACACTCGGACTTTACTACACTGAGACTTTACTACACTGGTACTTTACTACACTGGGACTATACTACACTGAGACTATACTACACTGGGACTATACTACACTGGGACTATACTACACTAGGACTATACTACACTGGGACTATACTACACTGGGACTATACTACACTGGGACTTTACTACACTGAGACTATACTACACTGAGACTTTACTACACTGGTACTATACTACACTAGGACTTTACTACACTGGGACTATACTACACTGGGACTATACTACACTGGGACTATACTACACTGGGACTTTACTACACTGAGACTTTACTACACTGGGACTATACTACACTGGTAATATACTACACTGAGACTTTACTAGACTAGGACTATACTACACTGGGACTATACTACACTGAGACTATACTACACTGGGACTATACTACACTGGGACTATACTACACTAGGACTTTACTACACTGGGACTATACTACACTGAGACTATACTACACTGGGACTATACTACACTGAGACTATACTACACTGATACTTTACTAGACTAGGACTATACTACACTGGGACTATACTACACTGAGACTTTACTACACTGGGACTATACATGTACTACTCTGGGACTATACTACACTGGGACTATACTACACTGGGACTTTACTACACTGGGACTATACTACACTGGGACTATACTACACTGATACTATACTACACTGAGACTTTACTAGACTAGGACTATACTACACTGGGACTATACTACACTGAGACTATACTACACTGAGACTTTACTAGACTAGGACTATACTACACTGAGACTATACTACACTGGGACTTTACTACACTGGGACTATACTACACTGGGACTTTACTACACTGGGACTTTACTACACTGAGACTATATTACACTGAGACTACACTACACTGGGACTATACTACACTGGGACTATACTACACTGGGACTATACTACACTGGGACTATACTACACTGAGACTTTACTAGACTAGGACTATACTACACTGGGACTATACTACACTGAGACTATACTACACTAGGATTTACTACACTGGGACTTTATTACACTGGTACTTTACTACACTGAGACTATACTACACTGAGACTATACTACACTGGTACTATACTACACTGGTACTTTACTACACTGGGACTATACTACACTGAGACTTTACTACACTATTACTTTACTACACTGAGACTATACTACACTGAGACTTTACTACACTGGGACTATACTACACTGGTACTATACTACTCTGGGACTATACTACACTGGGACTATACTACACTGGGACTTTACTACACTGGGACTATACTATACTGAGACTTTATTTCACTGGGACTTTACTACACTGGGACTATACTACTGGTACATTACTACACTGAGACTTTACTACACTGAGAATTTACTACACTAGGACTTTACTACACTGGGACTATACTACACTGGGACTATACTACACTGGGACTATACTACACTGGGACAATACTACATGTACACTGAGACTATACTACACTGGGACTATACTACACTGAGACTTTAATACACTGGGACTTTACTACACTGAGACTTTACTACACTGGGACTATACTACACTGGGACTATACTATACTGGGACTTTACTACACTGGGACTATACTACACTGGGACTATACTACACTGGGACTATACTACACTGGTACTTTACTACACTGAGACTTTACTACACTGAGAATTTACTACACTGGGACTATACTACACTGGGACTATACTACACTGTGACTATACTACTGGTACATTACTACACTGAGACTTTACTACACTGAGAATTTACTACACTAGGACTTTACTACACTGGGACTATACTACACTGGGACTATACTACACTGGGACTATACTACACTGGGACTATACTACACTGGGACTATACTACACTGGGACAATACTACATGTACACTGAGACTATACTACACTGGTACTATACTACACTGAGACTTTACTACACTGGTACTATACTACACTGAGAATTTACTACACTAGGACTTTACTACACTGGGACTATACTACACTGAGACTATACTACACTGGGACTATACTACACTGGGACTATACTACACTGGGACTATACTACACTGAGACTTTACTACACTGGGACTATACTACTCTGGGACTATACTACACTGGGACTATACTACACTGGGACTTTACTACACTGGGACTATACTACACTAGGACTATACTACACTGAGACTATACTACACTGATACTTTACTAGACTAGGACTATACTACACTGGGACTATACTACACTGAGACTTTACTACACTGGGACTATACATGTACTACTCTGGGACTATACTACACTGGGACTATACTACACTGGGACTTTACTACACTGGGACTATACTACACTGGGACTATACTACACTGATACTATACTACACTGAGACTTTACTAGACTAGGACTATACTACACTGGGACTATACTACACTGAGACTATACTACACTGAGACTTTACTAGACTAGGACTATACTACACTGAGACTATACTACACTGGGACTTTACTACACTGGGACTATACTACACTGGGACTTTACTACACTGGGACTTTACTACACTGAGACTATATTACACTGAGACTACACTACACTGGGACTATACTACACTGGGACTATACTACACTGGGACTATACTACACTGGGACTATACTACACTGAGACTTTACTAGACTAGGACTATACTACACTGGGACTATACTACACTGAGACTATACTACACTAGGATTTACTACACTGGGACTTTATTACACTGGTACTTTACTACACTGAGACTATACTACACTGAGACTATACTACACTGGTACTATACTACACTGGTACTTTACTACACTGGGACTATACTACACTGAGACTTTACTAGACTAGGACTATACTACACTGGGACTATACTACACTGAGACTATACTACACTAGGATTTACTACACTGGGACTTTACTACACTAGTACTTTACTACACTGAGACTATACTACACTGAGACTTTACTACACTGGGACTATACTACACTGGTACTATACTACTCTGGGACTATACTACACTGGGACTATACTACACTGGGACTTTACTACACTGGGACTATACTATACTGAGACTTTATTTCACTGGGACTTTACTACACTGGGACTATACTACTGGTACATTACTACACTGAGACTTTACTACACTGAGAATTTACTACACTAGGACTTTACTACACTGGGACTATACTACACTGGGACTATACTACACTGGGACTATACTACACTGGGACAATACTACATGTACACTGAGACTATACTACACTGGGACTATACTACACTGAGACTTTAATACACTGGGACTTTACTACACTGAGACTTTACTACACTGGGACTATACTACACTGGGACTATACTATACTGGGACTTTACTACACTGGGACTATACTACACTGGGACTATACTACACTGGGACTATACTACACTGGTACTTTACTACACTGAGACTTTACTACACTGAGAATTTACTACACTGGGACTATACTACACTGGGACTATACTACACTGAGACTATACTACACTGGGACTATACTACACTGAGACTATACTACACTGGGACTTTACTACACTGAGACTTTACTACAATGGGACTTTACTACACTGGGACTATACTACACTGAGACTATACTACACTGGGACTATACTACACTGGGACTTTACTACACTGGGACTATACTACACTGAGACTTTACTACACTGGGACTATACTACACTGGTACTTTACTACACTGAGACTTTACTACACTGAGACTATATTACACTGAGACTTTACTACACTGGGACTATACTACACTGAGACTTTACTACACTGGGACTATACTACACTGAGACTATACTACACTGGGACTATACTACACTGGGACTATACTACACTGGGACTTTACTACACTGGGACTATACTATACTGAGACTTTATTTCACTGGGACTTTACTACACTGGGACTATACTACTGGTACATTACTACACTGAGACTTTACTACACTGAGAATTTACTACACTAGGACTTTACTACACTGGGACTATACTACACTGGGACTATACTACACTGGGACTATACTACACTGGGACTATACTACACTGGGACTATACTACACTGGTACTTTACTACACTGAGACTTTACTACACTGAGAATTTACTACACTGGGACTATACTACACTGGGACTATACTACACTGAGACTATACTACACTGGGACTATACTACACTGAGACTATACTACACTGGGACTTTACTACACTGAGACTTTACTACAATGGGACTTTACTACACTGAGACTTTACTACAATGGGACTTTACTACACTGGGACTATACTACACTGAGACTATACTACACTGAGACTTTACTACACTGGGACTTTACTACACTGAGACTATATTACACTGAGACTTTACTACACTGGGACTATACTACACTGAGACTTTACTACACTGGGACTATACTACACTGGTACTTTACTACACTGAGACTTTACTACACTGAGACTATATTACACTGAGACTTTACTACACTGGGACTATACTACACTGAGACTTTACTACACTGGGACTATACTACACTGAGACTATACTACACTGGGACTATACTACACTGGGACTATACTACACTGAGACTTTACTACACTGGGACAATACTACACTGAGACTATACTACACTGGGACTATACTACACTGGGACTATACTACACTGAGACTTTACTACACTGGGACTATACTACACTGAGACTTTACTACACTGGGACTATACTACATCAGTGATGCCACTTAACAACAACACCATAAGACATAGTATCTATGATAGGATGTGAAAGTGATGCCTCTTAACAACAACACCATAATTATTAAGACATAGTATCTATGATAGGATGTGAAAGTGATGCCACTTAACAACAACACCATAAGACATAGTGTCTAACTATACTTTAAGACTTACTTCTGTCTTGGCATCCTCCACTTAAAGATGTTGCTATGGTTTCATAACTATACTTTAACTCTTTCACCACTATTCTCCCCATGGGACTGTATGCTATCCACTAGGCCCCTCATTAGCATACACATAATAAAAGTATGAGTGAGTGTTATGTTATCAAATTGATATAAAAATACTTAGAATTGCCTAATCTTTGAAAATTAGGTATCATTTTAAAGCCAAATAAATTTTCTACATTACACTTCCAATTACACACATCCAAACATCAAATATACAGCTAGAATTTGGGTTAAAATGATAAAATTTCGTTAAAAAAACTGTGTGTTGCTTATTTATTGTCATATCACAAATAAACAATACATTTATATCACAAATAAAATACAAAATACCAACATTCATGTTCCTACAAAACTAATATATTCTGGTTGTATGGTCAAAATGGGCGAAAATTTGATAAAAAATGTTATTTTATGTCATAATAATTTGAACGAAATTAATTAACGGCTCACTAATCCGATTACGACACAATAGTCTGTGCCGCACCGGCAATGAAAGTGTTCTAAAATATCTGAAGTCGTCACCTCAATACCTTTTGAAAAGTTAGTTTGAGTAAATATAATTCATTATTTGACAGAACAACAAAAAATTACCACTAAATTTATGCCCAAAATAAATAAAAAATGACCACAAGTTGGAGGTATGCGAGTCCGAATCGGGGTGCCAAAGTGGCGCTTTTTGCCGACATGCTTATCCTCAAGAGCAAATATGCAGTCGGAACTTTGAACTAACGTTGTGGCAATCTGATCCCTACATAAACTGTTTTGAGTTCACACAGCCATGTCCTTGTATAAAACAATGTATCGACAGTCAAAATTTATTGAAAATTTCTATGAACAGCACCTTTATTTAAGTTGTAAACGATGTTAGGGGAGACAGTTTTGCTTCGGCCATGTTGAAATTTTGAATTTTACGCTGAAAATCACATGTAAAAAATCCGATTGGAAAATCGTGCACAAGTTTCCCTCCACTGACCTGTGCACAGTGAGTTTGTATTACTACAAGTCATTATTGAGCCGTAACAAAAAGAAATAAAACCAAAATAATCCATTTTATAGCCAAAAATTACAACCAAGACGTTAGTATGGGCGTCGGTACCGGTCACAAGATTGCGTAAATTTGCCGACATTCAAAAATTCAGACGTAAATTGCTGCCGGCAGCTCAAATTGACTGAAGCGGGAATTTGATGCTTACACGCGAGTACAATGTGTTCCCACAGCTAAACACTTGCATTCAACGATGTATTTCAAGTCAAATTCTGTTGAAATATCCAAGGACAGTGCCATAATTTCTATCGTAGACCATGCTATGGGAGCCGTTAATTACCTCCGCCATGTTTAAATTCGATTTTGTTGGCGAAAAACGCACATAAAAATTACGATCGCTCGTTTTTTGGGCCGTACTTGGTTACCGTTCACTGTCACGCATTCAAAATGGCAGTATAGATAAACAAGGCTAATACGCATGTGTGGAACTAGTTATGGCAGCAAATTTTGCAGCAATAGCTGCCGTTGAACAGTTTTACGGTGATGAAGGTGAATGAACTTTGGCGTCCCGGTATACCGGGTTCTCGTGGGCGCCCTAGCGTGTCCCGGTATACCGGGTTCTCGTGGTGAAAGGGTTAAGACTTACTTCTGTCTGGATTCTCCTTCACTTAAAGATGTTGCTATGGTGCTACCAGGCTGACTAACAAAGAAGTTTTGTTGTTTATTGTGTTCTGGTTCTATTTTACATTCATGTTCATGTCCCCAAATAACCAAGTCCAGGAAATCATCTAGAAACTGTTCTGGTATGTAGTTGGTCTGTCCATGTTTAGCTCTATGGAGAGAGAGATACACATATTAGTTTATCTAGAAACTGTTCAGGTATGTAGTTGGTCTGTCCATGTTTAGCTCTATGGAGAGAGAGAGACACACATATTAGTTTATCTATAAACTGTTCTGGTATGTAGTTGGTCTGTCCATGTTTAGCTCTATGGAGAGAGAGATACACATATTAGTTTATCTATAAACTGTTCTGGTATGTAGTTGGTCTGTCCATGTTTAGCTCTATGGAGAGAGAGACACACATATTAGTTTATCTATAAACTGTTCTGGTATGTAGTTGGTCTGTCCATGTTTAGCTCTATGGAGAGAGAGAGACACACATATTAGTTTATCTATAAACTGTTCTGGTATGTAGTTGGTCTGTCCATGTTTAGCTCTATGGAGAGAGAGACACACATATTAGTTTATCTAGAAACTGTTCTGGTATGTAGTTGGTCTGTCCATGGCCAGCCATACAGAGAGAAAGACAGGTGCAGTAATGTCTAATGTCTTTGAGTTTCAAAGAGAATTTCAATGTGCAATTTAATATATGTAACAACAGCCCATACATCAAATCTGGTCAAATTGCGTCCTCTAACTTTCTTTGTTCAGGCAAGGATAATTATACAACGTAAGTTATGGGTTTTGTTTGACTCAGGGTGAAAATCTTTTTGTTAAAAGTATTTTCAGCTGAAAGGAAGACAAATATTGTAGAACAAGTAACAAAATGTTACTAAACCTGTGTAAACATAATTAACTAAATATTGGAGAACACTGACAAAATATAAAACAACAAGGTATCATGATGGTAGAACAACAAGGTATCATGATGGTAAAACAACAAGGTATCATGATGGTAAAACAACAAGGTATCATGATGGTAAAACAACAAGGTACCATCATGATGGTAAAACAACAAGGTACCATGATGGTAAAACAACAAGGTATCATGATGGTAAAACAACAAGGTATCATGATGGTAAAACAACAAGGTACCATGATGGTAAAACAACAAGGTATCATGATGGTAAAACAACAAGGTACCATGATGGTAGAACAACAAGGTACCATGATGGTAAAACAACAAGGTATCATGATGGTAAAACAACAAGGTACCATCATGATGGTAAAACAACAAGGTACCATGATGGTAAAACAACAAGGTATCATGATGGTAAAACAACAAGGTATCATGATAGTAAAACAACAAGGTACCATGATGGTAAAACAACAAGATACCATGATGGTAAAACAACAAGGTACCATCATGATGGTAAAACAACAAGATACCATGATGGTAAAACAACAAGGTACCATCATGATGGTAAAACAACAAGGTATCATGATGGTAAAACAACAAGGTATCATGATGGTAAAACAACAAGGTATCATGATGGTAAAACAACAAGGTACCATCATGATGGTAAAACAACAAGGTACCATGATGGTAAAACAACAAGGTATCATGATGGTAAAACAACAAGGTATCATGATGGTAAAACAACAAGGTACCATGATGGTAAAACAACAAGGTATCATGATGGTAAAACAACAAGGTACCATGATGGTAGAACAACAAGGTACCATGATGGTAAAACAACAAGGTATCATGATGGTAAAACAACAAGGTACCATCATGATGGTAAAACAACAAGGTACCATGATGGTAAAACAACAAGGTATCATGATGGTAAAACAACAAGGTATCATGATAGTAAAACAACAAGGTACCATGATGGTAAAACAACAAGATACCATGATGGTAAAACAACAAGGTACCATCATGATGGTAAAACAACAAGATACCATGATGGTAAAACAACAAGGTACCATCATGATGGTAAAACAACAAGGTACTATGATGGTAAAACAACAAGGTACCATGATGGTAAAACAACAAGGTACCATGATGGTAAAACAACAAGGTACCATGATGGTAAAACAACAAGGTACCATCATGATGGTAAAACAACAAGGTACTATAATGGTAAAACAACAAGGTACCATGATGGTAAAACAACAAGGTATCATGATGGTAAAACAACAAGGTACCATGATGGTAAAACAACAAGGTACCATGATGGTAAAACAACAAGGTACTATGATGGTAAAACAACAAGGTACCATGATGGTAAAACAACAAGGTACCATCATGATGGTAAAACAACAAGGTACCATGATGGTAAAACAACAAGGTACCATGATGGTAAAACAACAAGGTACCATCATGATGGTAAAACAACAAGGTACCATGATGGTAAAACAACAAGGTACTATGATGGTAAAACAACAAGGTATCATGATGGTAAAACAACAAGGTACTATGATGGTAAAACAACAAGGTATCATGATGGTAAAACAACAAGGTACCATGATGGTAAAACAACAAGGTACCATCATGATGGTAAAACAACAAGGTACCATGATGGTAGAACAACAAGGTACCATGATGGTAAAACAACAAGGTATCATGATGGTAAAACAACAAGGTACCATCATGATGGTAAAACAACAAGGTACCATGATGGTAGAACAACAAGGTACCATGATGGTAAAACAACAAGGTATCATGATGGTAAAACAACAAGGTACCATGATGGTAAAACAACAAGGTATCATCATGATGGTAAAACAACAAGGTACCATGATGGTAAAACAACAAGGTACCATGATGGTAAAACAACAAGGTACTATAATGGTAAAACAACAAGGTACCATGATGGTAAAACAACAAGGTACCATGATGGTAAAACAACAAGGTACCATCATGATGGTAAAACAACAAGGTACCATGATGGTAAAACAACAAGGTACCATGATGGTAAAACAACAAGGTACCATGATGGTAAAACAACAAGGTACCATGATGGTAAAACAACAAGGTATCATGATGGTAAAACAACAAGGTACCATGATGGTAAAACAACAAGGTACCATCATGATGGTAAAACAACAAGGTACCATGATGGTAAAACAACAAGGTACCATGATGGTAAAACAACAAGGTATCATGATGGTAAAACAACAAGGTACCATCATGATGGTAAAACAACAAGGTACCATGATGGTAAAACAACAAGGTACCATGATGGTAAAACAACAAGGTACTATAATGGTAAAACAACAAGGTACCATGATGGTAAAACAACAAGGTACCATCATGATGGTAAAACAACAAGGTACCATGATGGTAAAACAACAAGGTACTATAATGGTAAAACAACAAGGTACCATGATGGTAAAACAACAAGGTACCATCATGATGGTAAAACAACAAGGTACCATGATGGTAAAACAACAAGGTATCATGATGGTAAAACAACAAGGTACCATCATGATGGTAAAACAACAAGGTACCATGATGGTAAAACAACAAGGTACCATGATGGTAAAACAACAAGGTACTATAATGGTAAAACAACAAGGTACCATGATGGTAAAACAACAAGGTACCATCATGATGGTAAAACAACAAGGTACCATGATGGTAAAACAACAAGGTACCATGATGGTAAAACAACAAGGTATCATGATGGTAAAACAACAAGGTACCATGATGGTAAAACAACAAGGTATCATGATGGTAAAACAACAAGGTACCATGATGGTAAAACAACAAGGTACCATGATGGTAAAACAACAAGGTACCATGATGGTAAAACAACAAGGTACCATGATGGTAAAACAACAAGGTACCATGATGGTAAAACAACAAGGTACCATGATGGTAAAACAACAAGGTACCATGATGGTAAAACAACAAGGTACCATGATGGTAAAACAACAAGGTACCATGATGGTAAAACAACAAGGTACCATGATGGTAAAACAACAAGGTACCATGATGGTAAAACAACAAGGTACCATGATGGTAAAACAACAAGGTATCATGATGGTAAAACAACAGGGTACCATGATGGTAAAACAACAAGGTACTATAATGGTAAAACAACAATGTATCATGATGGTAAAACAACAAGGTATCATGATGGTAAAACAACAAGGTACCATGATGGTAAAACAACAAGGTACCATGATGGTAAAACAACAAGGTACCATGATGGTAAAACAACAAGGTATCATGATGGTAAAACAACAAGGTACCATCATGATGGTAAAACAACAAGGTACCATGATGGTAAAACAACAAGGTACCATGATGGTAAAACAACAAGGTATCATGATGGTAAAACAACAAGGTACCATGATGGTAAAACAACAAGGTATCATCATGATGGTAAAACAACAAGGTACCATGATGGTAAAACAACAAGGTACCATGATGGTAAAACAACAAGGTACCATGATGGTAAAACAACAAGGTATCATGATGGTAAAACAACAGGGTACCATGATGGTAAAACAACAGGGTACCATGATGGTAAAACAACAGGGTACCATGATGGTAAAACAACAGGGTACCATGATGGTAGAACAACAAGGTACCATGATGGTAAAACAACAAGGTACTATGATGGTAAAACAACAAGGTACCATGATGGTAAAACAACAAGGTACCATGATGGTAAAACAACAAGGTACCATGATGGTAAAACAACAAGGTACCATGATGGTAAAACAACAAGGTACCATGATGGTAAAACAACAAGGTACCATCATGATGGTAAAACAACAAGGTACCATGATGGTAAAAAAAACAAGGTACCATGATGGTAAAACAACAAGGTACCATCATGATGGTAAAACAACAAGGTACCATGATGGTAAAACAACAAGGTACCATGATGGTAGAACAACAAGGTACCATCATGATGGTAAAACAACAAGGTACCATGATGGTAAAACAACAAGGTACCATCATGATGGTAAAACAACAAGGTACTATAATGGTAAAACAACAAGGTACCATGATGGTAAAACAACAAGGTACCATGATGGTAAAACAACAAGGTACCATGATGGTAAAACAACAAGGTACCATGATGGTAGAACAACAAGGTAACATGATGGTAAAACAACAAGGTATCATGATGGGAGAACAACAAGGTATCATGATGGTAAAACAACAAGGTACCATGATGGTAGAACAACAAGGTACCATGATGGTAAAACAACAAGGTATCATGATGGTAAAACAACAAGGTACCATGATGGTAAAACAACAAGGTATCATGATGATAAAACAACAATCATGGTGATGAGTGGTAAACATACAATGTAGTAACGTGTACACATATGGTTGATGTGTTCAGTAAAATAAAAAAAGTACCAATAAAATGTACATTACCTATTTTGATGAAGACACAGTATATTAAACCAGCCTTCTTTATCTTCTTTAGGTCTCAACATGTGAACATTTTTATGACAAAATAATCTATGGAGTCTTTCATCTCTCACAGAACCTATCATCAAAAGAAAGTTTAATACAAAAATGAACCTATCATCAAAAGAAAGTTTAATACAAAAATGAACCTATCATCAAAAGAAAGTTTAATACAAAAATGAACCTATCATCAAAAGAAAGTTTAATACAACAAGCGACCTATCGGTCAGAATAGCTCCGCTGTTTTGTTTTTTTAATTTTTTTTTAATTTTGGTGACATGTAGAAGTGGTTCAGTTCTTCACTATGCAGTTTTGTTTTAGCGATGTAATAAAGTGGTTACTGGTTTCATATGATGTCTCACTATAAAACACATTTTACACAGAAGTTGGTAATGTATTGTACTTTTATACCATAGTCACCATTTTATAACAAAAATCTACTGTTATGAAAAATTGCACAAAATCTCTGAAAAAAAAAATGACTGGGAAATGCACACAAGAAAAAGAAAAAAAAAGAAGATTTTGAGGTTGGCTATAAATAATTCCAGTGTCTTACAGCTTTAACCCTGGAAAATGTTAATGATGAATGAAATAAACTAGGGATCTAAAATAATTTTGAGGCAATTTGAATTTCGATTTTCTAACAAATTTACCAAGTCAACAACATTCAACTTGTACTAGTTGTAGTAGATATATATGGGGAAGAAATGTATTAATCGCCATCTTAGTTTCCGTACAGCAACAATCCCAAGTACCTGGAAGAGAGTCATTCTCAGCCATACAGTGATAACACTCGTTCATGTTCGGTTACCTTTCATAAAGAAAACACAACGAAATGGTTGAAGTGATCTTTTTTTTTAAATTTCTTTTCATCACAAAAACAAAATCTGTGTGATCAAAAGTGTTGTAAACTAAACCAGAAAGAATGATCGGACTGGCTAAACTTCCCGCTGAACTGGAGTAAGGTCCAAGCCTCGATAGTATGTGAGGAAAACGTCTCCAACTAGCGATACAACTTTCAAAATATAACTTGACATGTCTTCATTTGTTAGAGTTATACAATTCAAGACGGGTTTTCACTCGAAAAAAAACAATTCTGTGAATAATGACACTCTGAACGCAGCGATTTCTCGGACGATGTTACCACTGTAACGTATGGCTGGCAACGACTTGCTTCCGGGTTTTATAGTCCCTCGTGCATCCGGGTACTTGAGATTGTCGCCGTACGGAAACTCACTTGTGCATTACCACATCGGTAATTTTGACGCTGTAATGTTGCCACCAAGATTGATCGTACAAAAACAAAACTCCATAAATGAACCACAAAGTACTTTCCATTTCAAAATGTGATAATTTTAGAAAGAGTATTATCAATTTTATTGACGACTGACTCTGTCAAAAATCGTCCCATACACTTCAGTTCAGGCATGCACGACTTCTCATAGAGCTCACTTGATCGTGAGGTGCGTATACTGGAATGAACTATTCTGTAGGAGGGTGGAGAATTTGGATTTGAAGTTTACAACCCTGTTTCGAACAAATATTTGTCATTTGGGCGCACAATGCGTAGAATTAAGACTACAGCACATATTACATTGCTTGTTTGACGTCAATAGTGTCTTTTGAAAAGTTGCAGTTTACCTAAAGTCTCGCGGACTGATTTCCAATATGGCGGCGGTCATAATGCTCATTAACATATTCATTTTTTTTTAAATTACAAAAAAAAAAATCATAAAAAATAGAAAAGAAGATGTGCTGACTTGAAAGAAATCTAAGTAAGCTACACACCAGATATCAAAGCAATCTGACAAGAAGTTTTCAAGGAGATAATGAAAATGACATTTTATGAAAAAAATCATAAAAAATTGAAAATGGCACAGATCAACTTGGCATGAACAAATCTGAATAGCCTCCAACTAGGGAACGTGCACACCAAATATCGAAGAATTCCGACTGTCACTTTCGGAGTAGATAATGAAAATATAAAAGTTTGACATACACCTATGATTCACTCTACTCTCTGTACTCGACACAACCTATACTTAAAGCTACGCTTTCAGCCTTCGCTGACAGCGGAGCTAAAAATGAACCTATCATCAAAAGAAAGTTTAATACAAAAATGAACCTATCATCAAAAGAAAGTTTAATACAAAAATGAACCTATCATCAAAAGAAAGTTTAATAAAAAATGAACCTATCATCAAAAGAAAGTTTAATATAAAAATGAACCTATCATCAAAAGAAAGTTTAATACAAAAATGAAGCTCAATCCACTGCAAAGCTTACAAAATGTGTAAAAAGTTTGTTATTGTACATACAATTTATATTGTATTTATAACTATGTTTGGCCATATCAATAACAAATGGGGTATTTATAACTATGTTTGGCCATATCAATAACAAATGGGGTATTTATAACTATGTTTGGCCATATCAATAACAAATGGGGTATTTATAACTATGTTTGGCCATATCAATAACAAATGGGGTGTTTATAACTATGTTTGGCCATATCAATAACAAATGGGGTGTTTATAACTATGTTTGGCCATATCAATAACAAATGGGGTATTTATAACTATGTTTGGCCATATCAATAACAAATGGGGTATTTATAACTATGTTTGGCCATATCAATAACAAATGGGGTATTTATAACTATGTTTGGCCATATCAATAACAAATGGGGTATTTATAACTATGTTTGGCCATATCAATAACAAATGGGGTATTTATAACTATATTTGGCCATATCAATAACAAATGGGGTATTTATAACTATGTTTGGCCATATCAATAACAAATGGGGTATTTATAACTATGTTTGGCCATATCAATAACAAATGGGGTATTTATAACTATGTTTGGCCATATCAATAACAAATGGGGTGTTTATAACTATGTTTGGCCATATCAATAACAAATGGGGTATTTATAACTATGTTTGGCCATATCAATAACAAATGGGGTGTTTATAACTATGTTTGGCCATATCAATAACAAATGGGGTATTTATAACTATATTTGGCCATATCAATAACAAATGGGGTATTTATAACTATATTTGGCCATATCAATAACAATGGGGTATTTATAACTATGTTTGGCCATATCAATAACAAATGGGGTATTTATAACTATATTTGGCCATATCAATAACAAATGGGGTATTTATAACTATATTTGGCCATATCAATAACAAATGGGGTATTTATAACTATGTTTGGCCATATCAATAACAAATGGGGTATTTATAACTATGTTTGGCCATATCAATAACAAATGGGGTATTTATAACTATGTTTGGCCATATCAATAACAAATGGGGTATTTATAACTATATTTGGCCATATCAATAACAATGGGGTATTTATAACTATGTTTGGCCATATCAATGACAAATGGGGTATTTATAACTATGTTTGGCCATATCAATAACAAATGGGGTGTTTATAACTATGTTTGGCCATATCAATAACAAATGGGGTATTTATAACTATGTTTGGCCATATCAATAACAAATGGGGTATTTATAACTATATTTGGCCATATCAATAACAAATGGGGTATTTATAACTATGTTTGGCCATATCAATAACAAATGGGGTATTTATAACTATATTTGGCCATATCAATAACAAATGGGGTATTTATAACTATGTTTGGCCATATCATATAATAACTATTTATAATTGTGTTTTTGTACCTCAAAAATAAATTGTGAAATAACACACGTATACAAATTCCTTGTTTTGTAATGGAATAAATTGCAAAATATTAAATTAAAGCTGCAAGCAGTGTTTGCAAGGCGCAAGTGGTTTACCCAGCATGCAATGATGTGTTGTATTGAGGTTTTGTTGTCTTCCTTCTACTGGCAAATTGTAAGGTTATCTATACACTGGTTTCACAGAAGAACATTTTCAAAATGATTTGGAGGGAAATCCAATATGGCCGCCACTGTATTTCTTAAATCAATGATTGCTGTGAAACTATGAAATTTTTTCTTGTTTATAAACTTTAAAGTAGCCAAGTAGTTCATTCTATTTGCCAAAATGCAAGTCAATCAGTGCAGTGCTTTTGGAAAAGTTGTCATTTTTAAATTTTCGTAAAATCCAATATGGTTGCCATAGCGGTCAATCAATTGCAATGCTTTTTGCAAACTTGAAAGAAATCACTTAGATGATGTATAATTATGCAAAAGATCATACCAAATGGGCTGCTTGTTCTGGAGAAGAAGATTTTTAAAGGAAAAACGTCATTTTTTCAAAAATCCAATATGGCAGCCAAGGTCACGTGACCACACAAGATTCTATTTACAAAATTAAAAGGGCAGGGGACAAGCATATTACGTACCAAAGTTTGAGCCAATTGGACCCCTAGGTTTTGAGAAGAAATCATTTTAAGATTTTCATGAAATGATCTTGAATGAACACTTGGTTTTGAATCTGTTGTTTTCTTTTAACTGCACTAGTTTGTAACTGTAGTAGCAGACACCCAGAGTCTATTCATACACTCTGAACAGTACTTATATATAATATCTTACACTCTGAACAGTACTTATATATAATATCTTACACTCTGAACAGTACTTATATATAATATCTTACACTCTGAACAGTACTTATATATAATATCTTACACTCTGAACAGTACTTATATATAATATCTTACAATCTGAACAGTACTTATATATAATATCTTACACTCTGAACAGTACTTATATATAATATCTTACACTCTGAACAGTACTTACATATAATATCTTACACTCTGAACAGTATTTATATATAATATCTTACACTCTGAACAGTACTTATACAGGGCTCGAAATTAACGGTAGCCCCGTGTCATTTGGCTAGTCTTACCTAGTCCATATAAATCTAGTCTTACCTAGTCCATATAAATCTAGTCTTACCTAGTCCATATAAATCTAGTCTTACCTAGTCCATATAAATCTAGTCTTACCTAGTCCATATAAATCTAGTCTTACCTAGTCCATATAAATCTAGTCTTACCTAGTCCATATAAAACTAGTCTTACCTAGTCCAATAAATCTAGTCTTACCTAGTCCATATAAATCTAGTCTTACCTAGTCCATATAAATCTAGTCTTACCTAGTCCATATAAATCTAGTCTTACCTAGTCCATATAAATCTAGTCTTACCTAGTCCATATAAATCTAGTCTTACCTAGTCCAATAAATCTAGTCTCACCTAGTCCATATAAATCTAGTCTTACCTAGTCCATATAAATCTAGTCTTACCTAGTCCATATAAATCTAGTCTTACCTAGTCCAATAAATCTAGTCTCACCTAGTCCATATAAATCTAGTCTTACCTAGTCCAATAAAACTAGTCTTACCTAGTCCAATAAATCTAGTCTTACCTAGTCCATATAAATCTAGTCTTACCTAGTCCATATAAATCTAGTCTTACCTAGTCCAATAAATCTAGTCTTACCTAGTCCATATAAATCTAGTCTTACCTAGTCCATATAAATCTAGTCTTACCTAGTCCATATAAATCTAGTCTTACCTAGTCCATATAAATCTAGTCTTACCTAGTCCATATAAATCTAGTCTTACCTAGTCCATATAAATCTAGTCTTACCTAGTCCAATAAATCTAGCATTACCTAGTCCATATAAATCTAGTCTTACCTAGTCCATATAAATCTAGTCTTACCTAGTCCATATAAATCTAGTCTTACCAAGTCCATATAAATCTAGTCTTACCTAGTCCAATAAATCTAGTCTTACCTAGTCCATATAAATCTAGTCTTACCTAGTCCAATAAATCTAGTCTTACCTAGTCCATATAAATCTAGTCTTACCTAGTCCATATAAATCTAGTCTTACCTAGTCCATATAAATCTAGTCTTACCTAGTCCATATAAATCTAGTCTTACCTAGTCCAATAAATCTAGTCTTACCTAGTCCATATAAATCTAGTCTTACCTAGTCCATATAAATCTAGTCTTACCTAGTCCATATAAATCTAGTCTTACCTAGTCCAATAAATCTAGTCTTACCTAGTCCATATAAATCTAGTCTTACCTAGTCCATAGAAATCTAGTCTTACCTAGTCCAATAAATCTAGTCTTACCTAGTCCATATAAATCTAGTCTTACCTAGTCCATATAAATCTAGTCTTACCTAGTCCATATAAATCTAGTCTTACCTAGTCCAATAAATCTAGTCTTACCTAGTCCATATAAATCTAGTCTTACCTAGTCCATATAAATCTAGTCTTACCTAGTCCATATAAATCTAGTCTTACCTAGTCCAATAAATCTAGTCTTACCTAGTCCATATAAATCTAGTCTTACCTAGTCCATATATATATAGTCTTACCTAGTCCATATAAATCTAGTCTTACCTAGTCCAATAAATCTAGTCTTACCTAGTCCATATAAATCTAGTCTTACCTAGTCCAATAAATCTAGTCTTACCTAGTCCATATAAATCTAGTCTTACCTAGTCCATATAAATCTAGTCTTACCTAGTCCAATAAATCTAGTCTTACCTAGTCCATATAAATCTAGTCTTACCTAGTCCATATATATATAGTCTTACCTAGTCCATATAAATCTAGTCTTACCTAGTCCAATAAATCTAGTCTTACCTAGTCCATATAAATCTAGTCTTACCTAGTCCATATAAATCTAGTCTTACCTAGTCCATATATATATAGTCTTACCTAGTCCATATAAATCTAGTCTTACCTAGTCCATATAAATCTAGTCTTACCTAGTCCAATAAATCTAGTCTTACCTAGTCCATATAAATCTAGTCTTACCTAGTCCAATAAATCTAGTCTTACCTAGTCCATATAAATCTAGTCTTACCTAGTCCATAAAAGAAAAGTTAAAAGAAAACAACAGATTCAAAACCAAGTGTTCATTCAAGATTCAAACTTACCACTACATTACATACAGATATGACTGACCACTAAGTAACAGATATAATGTCTTTTTATAAGTAATTAAATGACAAATTATTAGTGAATATTTCTTCAGTTACTTGATAAAAAAAATATTGTTGAGTTTCAGCTACTGCGGAATTAAAAATAAATATCCTATTTGTGAAAATATCTGACTTGCAGCTACTGCAGGTTTAGTCCAATAAATCTAGCCTTACCTAATCCAATAAATCTAGCCTTACCTAGTCCAATCAATCTAGTCTTACCTAGTCCATATAAATCTAGTCTTACCTAGTCCAATAAATCTAGTCTTACCTAGTCCAATAAATCTAGTCTTACCTAGTCCAATAAATCTAGTCTTACCTAGTCCATATAAATCTAGTCTTACCTAGTCCATATAAATCTAGTCTTACCTAGTCCATATAAATCTAGTCTTACCTAGTCCATATAAATCTAGTCTTACCTAGTCCAATAAATCTAGTCTTACCTAGTCCAATAAATCTAGTCTTACCAAGTCCATATAAATCTAGTCTTACCTAGTCCATATAAATCTAGTCTTACCTAGTCAATATAAATCTAGTCTTACCTAGTCCAATAAATCTAGTCTTACCTAGTCCATATAAATCTAGTCTTACGTAGTCCATATAAATCTAGTCTTACCTAGTCCATATAAATCTAGTCTTACCTAGTCCAATAAATCTAGTCTTACCTAGTCCATATAAATCTAGTCTTACCTAGTCCATATAAATCTAGTCTTACCTAGTCCATATAAATCTAGTCTTACCTAGTCCATATAAATCTAGTCTTACCTAGTCCATATAAATCTAGTCTTACCTAGTCCATATAAATCTAGTCTTACCTAGTCCATATAAAACTAGTCTTACCTAGTCCATATAAATCTAGTCTTACCTAGTCCATATAAATCTAGTCTTACCTAGTCCATATAAATCTAGTCTTACCTAGTCCATATAAATCTAGTCTTACCTAGTCCATATAAATCTAGTCTTACCTAGTCCATATAAATCTAGTCTTACCTAGTCCATATAAATCTAGTCTTACCTAGTCCATATAAATCTAGTCTTACCTAGTCCATATAAATCTAGTCTTACCTAGTCCATATAAAACTAGTCTTACCTAGTCCATATAAATCTAGTCTTACCTAGTCCATATAAATCTAGTCTTACCTAGTCCATATAAATCTAGTCTTACCAAGTCCATATAAATCTAGTCTTACCTAGTCCAATAAATCTAGTATTACCTAGTCAATATAAATCTAGTCTTACCTAGTCCATATAAATCTAGTCTTACCTAGTCCATATAAATCTAGTCTTACCTAGTCAATATAAATCTAGTCTTACCTAGTCCATATAAATCTAGTCTTACCTAGTCCATATAAATCTAGTCTTACCTAGTCCATATAAAACTAGTCTTACCTAGTCCAATAAATCTAGTCTTACCTAGTCCATATAAATCTAGTCTTACCTAGTCCATATAAATCTAGTCTTACCTAGTCCATATAAATCTAGTCTTACCTAGTCCATATAAATCTAGTCTTACCTAGTCCAATAAATCTAGTCTTACCTAGTCCATATAAATCTAGTCTTACCTAGTCCAATAAATCTAGTCTTACCTAGTCCATATAAATCTAGTCTTACCTAGTCCATATAAATCTAGTCTTACCTAGTCCATACAAATCTAGTCTTTCCTAGTCCAATAAATCTAGTCTTACCTAGTCCATATAAATCTAGTCTTACCTAGTCCATATAAATCTAGTCTTACCTAGTCCATACAAATCTAGTCTTTCCTAGTCCAATAAATCTAGTCTTACCTAGTCCATATAAATCTAGTCTTACCTAGTCCATATAAATCTAGTCTCACCTAGTCCATATAAATCTAGTCTTACCTAGTCCATATAAATCTAGTCTTACCTAGTCCATATAAATCTAGTCTTACCTAGTCCATATAAATCTAGTCTTACCTAGTCCATATATATATAGTCTTACCTAGTCCAATAAATCTAGTCTTACCTAGTCCATATAAATCTAGTCTTACCTAGTCCATATAAATCTAGTCTTACCTAGTCCATATAAATCTAGTCTTACCTAGTCCAATAAATCTAGTCTTACCTAGTCCATATAAATCTAGTCTTACCTAGTCCATATAAATCTAGTCTTACCTAGTCCATATAAATCTAGTCTTACCTAGTCCAATAAATCTAGTCTTACCTAGTCCATATAAATCTAGTCTTACCTAGTCCATATAAATCTAGTCTTACCTAGTCCAATAAATCTAGTCTTACCTAGTCCATATAAATCTAGTCTTACCTAGTCCATATAAATCTAGTCTTACCTAGTCCAATAAATCTAGTCTTACCTAGTCCAATAAATCTAGTCTTACCTAGTCCAATAAATCTAGTCTTACCTAGTCCAATAAATCTAGTCTTACCTAGTCCATATAAATCTAGTCTTACCTAGTCCAATAAATCTAGTCTTACCTAGTCCAATAAATCTAGTCTTACCTAGTCCATATAAATCTAGTCTTACCTAGTCCATATAAATCTAGTCTTACCTAGTCCATATAAATCTAGTCTTACCTAGTCCATATAAATCTAGTCTTACCTAGTCCAATAAATCTAGTCTTACCTAGTCCATATAAATCTAGTCTTACCTAGTCCATATAAATCTAGTCTTACCTAGTCCATATAAATCTAGTCTTACCTAGTCCATATAAATCTAGTCTTACCTAGTCCATATAAATCTAGTCTTACCTAGTCCATATAAATCTAGTCTTACCTAGTCCATATAAATCTAGTCTTACCTAGTCCATATAAATCTAGTCTTACCTAGTCCATATAAATCTAGTCTTACCTAGTCCAATATAAATCTAGTCTTACCTAGTCCATATAAATCTAGTCTTACCTAGTCCATATAAATCTAGTCTTACCTAGTCCATATAAATCTAGTCTTACCTAGTCCAATAAATCTCTCACCTTGTCCAATAAATCTAGTCTTACCTAGTCCATATAAATCTAGTCTTACCTAGTCCATATAAATCTAGTCTCACCTAGTCCAATAAATCTAGTCTTACCTTGTCCAATAAATCTAGTCCAATAAATCTAGTCTTACCTAGTCCATATAAATCTAGTCTTACCTAGTCCAATAAATCTAGTCTTACCTTGTCCAATAAATCTAGTCTTACCTAGTCCAATAAATCTAGTCTTACCTAGTCCAATAAATCTAGTCTTACCTAGTCCATATAAATCTAGTCTTACCTAGTCCATATAAATCTAGTCTTACCTAGTCCAATAAATCTAGTCTTACCTAGTCCATATAAATCTAGTCTTACCTAGTCCATATAAATCTAGTCTTACCTAGTCCATATAAATCTAGTCTTACCTAGTCCATATAAATCTAGTCTTACCTAGTCCATATCAATCTAGTCTTACCTAGTCCATATAAATCTAGTCTTACCTAGTCCATATAAATCTAGTCTTACCTAGTCCATATAAATCTAGTCTTACCTAGTCCATATAAATCTAGTCTTACCTAGTCCATATAAATCTAGTCTTACCTAGTCCATATCAATCTAGTCTTACCTAGTCCATATAAATCTAGTCTTACCTAGTCCATATCAATCTAGTCTTACCTAGTCCATATCAATCTAGTCTTACCTAGTCCATATAAATCTAGTCTTACCTAGTCCATATCAATCTAGTCTTACCTAGTCCAATAAATCTAGTCTTACCTAGTCCATATAAATCTAGTCTCACCTAGTCCATATAAATCTAGTCTTACCTAGTCCATATCAATCTAGTCTTACCTAGTCCAATAAATCTAGTCTTACCTAGTCCAATAAATCTAGTCTTACCTAGTCCAATAAATCTAGTCTTACCTAGTCCATATAAATCTAGTCTTACCTAGTCCATATAAATCTAGTCTTACCTAGTCCATATAAATCTAGACTTACCTAGTCCAATAAATCTAGTCTTACCTAGTCCATATAAATCTAGTCTTACCTAGTCCATATAAATCTAGTCTTACCTAGTCCATATAAATCTAGTCTTACCTAGTCCATATAAATCTAGTCTTACCTAGTCCATATAAATCTAGTCTTACCTAGTCCATATAAATCTAGTCTTACCTAGTCCATATAAATCTAGTCTTACCTAGTCCATATAAATCTAGTCTTACCTAGTCCATATAAATCTAGTCTTACCTAGTCCATATAAATCTAGTCTTACCTAGTCCATATAAATCTAGTCTTACCTAGTCCATATAAATCTAGTCTTACCTAGTCCATATAAATCTAGTCTTACCTAGTCCATATAAATCTAGTCTTACCTAGTCCATATAAATCTAGTCTTACCTAGTCCATATAAATCTAGTCTTACCTAGTCCATATATATATAGTCTTACCTAGTCCAATAAATCTAGTCTTACCTAGTCCATATAAATCTAGTCTTACCTAGTCCAATAAATCTAGTCTTACCTAGTCCATATAAATCTAGTCTTACCTAGTCCATATAAATCTAGTCTTACCTAGTCCAATAAATCTAGTCTTACCTAGTCCATATAAATCTAGACTTACCTAGTCCATACAAAGCTAGTTTTGTCACTCCTTTTTGCATCAGCAATGGCGTAATTTCTATTTTTTCTAGAGACTGCACTTTACCAAAGTGATTGACAAGACCAGTTACACCAAGTATATCTAAAGCACACAGATTGTTTGGCTGAAAAAAAGAACAAATAAAGACATTGAAAATACATCAATTGATTTAAACATGTCATAAATGTGTTCTATAATGTCTTCTATTTAAAAAAACAAATTACCAACTTGGCTTACTATAAAATAATGATTCAGAACATTATAATTTCATGTACAAGAGATTACTTTCACTGGTGTGTGTGCATAGTAGACATGTTTATAACCTGAGTATGTGACTCTTACACTCACATGTCATAGGGTTGTGTCATATGTGACTCTTACACTCACATGTCACAGGGTTGTGTCATATGTGACTCTTACACTCACATGTCATAGGGTTGTGTCATATGTGACTCTTACACTCACATGTCACAGGGTTGTGTCTATGTGACTCTTACAATCACATGTCACAGGGTTGTGTCATATGTGACTCTTACACTCACATGTCATAGGGTTGTGTCATATGTGACTCTTACACTCACATGTCATAGGGTTGTGTCATATGTGACTCTTACACTCACATGTCACAGGGTTGTGTCATATGTGACTCTTACACTCACATGTCACAGGGTTGTGTCATATGTGACTCTTACACTCACATGTCATAGGGTTGTGTCATATGTGACTCTAACACTCACATGTCATAGGGTTGTGTCATATGTGACTCTTACACTCACATGTCATAGGGTTGTGTCATATGTGACTCTTACACTCACATGTCATAGGGTTGTGTCATATGTGACTCTTACACTCACATGTCACAGGGTTGTGTCATATGTGACTCTTACACTCACATGTCATAGGGTTGTGTCATATGTGACTCTTACACTCACATGTCACAGGGTTGTGTCATATGTGACTCTTAAACTCACATGTCACAGGGTTGTGTCATATGTGACTCTTAAACTCACATGTCATAGGGTTGTGTCATATGTGACTCTTACACTCACATGTCATAGGGTTGTGTCATATGTGACTCTTACAATCACATGTCACAGGGTTGTGTCATATGTGACTCTTACACTCACATGTCATAGGGTTGTGTCATATGTGACTCTTACACTCACATGTCACAGGGTTGTGTCATATGTGACTCTTACACTCACATGTCACAGGGTTGTGTCATATGTGACTCTTACACTCACATGTCATAGGGTTGTGTCATATGTGACTCTTACACTCACATGTCATAGGGTTGTGTCTATGTGACTCTTACACTCACATGTCACAGGGTTGTGTCATATGTGACTCTTACACTCACATGTCATAGGGTTGTGTCATATGTGACTCTTACACTCACATGTCATAGGGTTGTGTCTATGTGACTCTTACACTCACATGTCACAGGGTTGTGTCATATGTGACTCTTACACTCACATGTCACAGGGTTGTGTCTATGTGACTCTTACAATCACATGTCACAGGGTTGTGTCATATGTGACTCTTACACTCACATGTCATAGGGTTGTGTCATATGACTCTTACACTCACATGTCATAGGGTTGTGTCATATGTGACTCTTACACTCACATGTCATAGGGTTGTGTCATATGTGACTCTTACACTCACATGTCACAGGGTTGTGTCATATGTGACTCTTACACTCACATGTCACAGGGTTGTGTCATATGTGACTCTTACACTCACATGTCATAGGGTTGTGTCATATGTGACTGTTGCACTCACATGTCATAGGGTTGTGTCATATGTGACTCTTACACTCACATGTCATAGAGTTGTGTCATATGTGACTCTTACACTCACATGTCACAGGGTTGTGTCATATGTGACTCTTACACTCACATGTCATAGGGTTGTGTCATATGTGACTCTTACACTCACATGTCACAGGGTTGTGTCATGTGACTCTTACACTCACATGTCATAGGGTTGTGTCATATGTGACTCTTACACTCACATGTCATAGAGTTGTATCATATGTGACTCTTACACTCACATGTCATAGAGTTGTGTCATATGTGACTCTTACACTCACATGTCACAGGGTTGTGTCATATGTGACTCTTACACCCACATGTCACAGGGTTGTGTCATATGTGACTCTTACACTCACATGTCATAGGGTTGTGTCATATGTGACTCTTACACCCACATGTCACAGGGTTGTGTCATATGTGACTCTTACACCCACATGTCACAGGGTTGTGTCATATGTGACTCTTACACTCACATGTCATAGGGTTGTGTCATATGTGACTCTTACACCCACATGTCATAGGGTTGTGTCATATGTGACTCTTACACTCACATGTCACAGGGTTGTGTCTATGTGACTCTTACACTCACATGTCATAGGGTTGTGTCATATGTGACTCTTACACTCACATGTCATAGGGTTGTGTCATATGTGACTCTTACACTCACATGTCACAGGGTTGTGTCATATGTGACTCTTACACTCACATGTCATAGGGTTGTGTCATATGTGACTCTTACACTCACATGTCACAGGGTTGTGTCATATGTGACTTACAATCACATGTCATAGGGTTGTGTCATATGTGACTCTTACACTCACATGTCACAGGGTTGTGTCATATGTGACTCTTACACTCACATGTCATAGGGTTGTGTCATATGTGACTCTTACACTCACATGTCATAGGGTTGTGTCATATGTGACTCTTACACTCACATGTCATAGGGTTGTGTCATATGTGACTCTTACACTCACATGTCATAGGGTTGTGTCATATGTGACTCTTACACTCACATGTCATAGGGTTGTGTCATATGTGACTCTTACACTCACATGTCATAGGGTTGTGTCATATGTGACTCTTACACTCACATGTCATAGGGTTGTGTCATATGTGACTCTTACACTCACATGTCATAGGGTTGTGTCATATGTGACTCTTACACTCACATGTCATAGGGTTGTGTCATATGTGACTCTTACACTCACATGTCATAGGGTTGTGTCATATGTGACTCTTACACTCACATGTCATAGGGTTGTGTCATATGTGACTCTTACAATCACATGTCATAGGGTTGTCATATGTGACTCTTAAACTCACATGTCATAGGGTTGTGTCATATGTGACTCTTACACTCACATGTCACAGGGTTGTGTCATATGTGACTCTTACACTCACATGTCATAGGGTTGTGTCATATGTGACTCTTACACTCACATGTCACAGGGTTGTGTCATATGTGACTCTTACACTCACATGTCATAGGGTTGTGTCATATGTGACTCTTACACTCACATGTCACAGGGTTGTGTCATATGTGACTCTTAAACTCACATGTCACAGGGTTGTGTCATATGTGACTCTTAAACTCACATGTCATAGGGTTGTGTCATATGTGACTCTTACACTCACATGTCATAGGGTTGTGTCATATGTGACTCTTACAATCACATGTCACAGGGTTGTGTCATATGTGACTCTTACACTCACATGTCATAGGGTTGTGTCATATGTGACTCTTACACTCACATGTCACAGGGTTGTGTCATATGTGACTCTTACACTCACATGTCACAGGGTTGTGTCATATGTGACTCTTACACTCACATGTCATAGGGTTGTGTCATATGTGACTCTTACACTCACATGTCATAGGGTTGTGTCTATGTGACTCTTACACTCACATGTCACAGGGTTGTGTCATATGTGACTCTTACACTCACATGTCATAGGGTTGTGTCATATGTGACTCTTACACTCACATGTCATAGGGTTGTGTCTATGTGACTCTTACACTCACATGTCACAGGGTTGTGTCATATGTGACTCTTACACTCACATGTCACAGGGTTGTGTCTATGTGACTCTTACAATCACATGTCACAGGGTTGTGTCATATGTGACTCTTACACTCACATGTCATAGGGTTGTGTCATATGACTCTTACACTCACATGTCATAGGGTTGTGTCATATGTGACTCTTACACTCACATGTCATAGGGTTGTGTCATATGTGACTCTTACACTCACATGTCACAGGGTTGTGTCATATGTGACTCTTACACTCACATGTCACAGGGTTGTGTCATATGTGACTCTTACACTCACATGTCATAGGGTTGTGTCATATGTGACTGTTGCACTCACATGTCATAGGGTTGTGTCATATGTGACTCTTACACTCACATGTCATAGAGTTGTGTCATATGTGACTCTTACACTCACATGTCACAGGGTTGTGTCATATGTGACTCTTACACTCACATGTCATAGGGTTGTGTCATATGTGACTCTTACACTCACATGTCACAGGGTTGTGTCATGTGACTCTTACACTCACATGTCATAGGGTTGTGTCATATGTGACTCTTACACTCACATGTCATAGAGTTGTATCATATGTGACTCTTACACTCACATGTCATAGAGTTGTGTCATATGTGACTCTTACACTCACATGTCACAGGGTTGTGTCATATGTGACTCTTACACCCACATGTCACAGGGTTGTGTCATATGTGACTCTTACACTCACATGTCATAGGGTTGTGTCATATGTGACTCTTACACCCACATGTCACAGGGTTGTGTCATATGTGACTCTTACACCCACATGTCACAGGGTTGTGTCATATGTGACTCTTACACTCACATGTCATAGGGTTGTGTCATATGTGACTCTTACACCCACATGTCATAGGGTTGTGTCATATGTGACTCTTACACTCACATGTCACAGGGTTGTGTCTATGTGACTCTTACACTCACATGTCATAGGGTTGTGTCATATGTGACTCTTACACTCACATGTCATAGGGTTGTGTCATATGTGACTCTTACACTCACATGTCACAGGGTTGTGTCATATGTGACTCTTACACTCACATGTCATAGGGTTGTGTCATATGTGACTCTTACACTCACATGTCATAGGGTTGTGTCATATGTGACTCTTACACTCACATGTCACAGGGTTGTGTCATATGTGACTTACAATCACATGTCATAGGGTTGTGTCATATGTGACTCTTACACTCACATGTCACAGGGTTGTGTCATATGTGACTCTTACACTCACATGTCATAGGGTTGTGTCATATGTGACTCTTACACTCACATGTCATAGGGTTGTGTCATATGTGACTCTTACACTCACATGTCACAGGGTTGTGTCATATGTGACTCTTACACCCACATGTCACAGGGTTGTGTCATATGTGACTCTTACACTCACATGTCATAGGGTTGTGTCATATGTGACTCTTACACCCACATGTCACAGGGTTGTGTCATATGTGACTCTTACACCCACATGTCACAGGGTTGTGTCATATGTGACTCTTACACTCACATGTCATAGGGTTGTGTCATATGTGACTCTTACACCCACATGTCATAGGGTTGTGTCATATGTGACTCTTACACTCACATGTCACAGGGTTGTGTCTATGTGACTCTTACACTCACATGTCATAGGGTTGTGTCATATGTGACTCTTACACTCACATGTCATAGGGTTGTGTCATATGTGACTCTTACACTCACATGTCACAGGGTTGTGTCATATGTGACTCTTACACTCACATGTCATAGGGTTGTGTCATATGTGACTCTTACACTCACATGTCACAGGGTTGTGTCATATGTGACTTACAATCACATGTCATAGGGTTGTGTCATATGTGACTCTTACACTCACATGTCACAGGGTTGTGTCATATGTGACTCTTACACTCACATGTCATAGGGTTGTGTCATATGTGACTCTTACACTCACATGTCATAGGGTTGTGTCATATGTGACTCTTACACTCACATGTCATAGGGTTGTGTCATATGTGACTCTTACACTCACATGTCATAGGGTTGTGTCATATGTGACTCTTACACTCACATGTCATAGGGTTGTGTCATATGTGACTCTTACACTCACATGTCATAGGGTTGTGTCATATGTGACTCTTACACTCACATGTCATAGAGTTGTGTCATATGTGACTCTTACACTCACATGTCATAGGGTTGTGTCATATGTGACTCTTACACTCACATGTCATAGGGTTGTGTCATATGTGACTCTTACACTCACATGTCATAGGGTTGTGTCATATGTGACTCTTACACTCACATGTCATAGGGTTGTGTCATATGTGACTCTTACAATCACATGTCATAGGGTTGTCATATGTGACTCTTAAACTCACATGTCATAGGGTTGTGTCATATGTGACTCTTACACTCACATGTCACAGGGTTGTGTCATATGTGACTCTTACACTCACATGTCATAGGGTTGTGTCATATGTGACTCTTACACTCACATGTCACAGGGTTGTGTCATATGTGACTCTTACACTCACATGTCATAGGGTTGTGTCATATGTGACTCTTACACTCACATGTCACAGGGTTGTGTCATATGTGACTCTTAAACTCACATGTCACAGGGTTGTGTCATATGTGACTCTTAAACTCACATGTCATAGGGTTGTGTCATATGTGACTCTTACACTCACATGTCATAGGGTTGTGTCATATGTGACTCTTACAATCACATGTCACAGGGTTGTGTCATATGTGACTCTTACACTCACATGTCATAGGGTTGTGTCATATGTGACTCTTACACTCACATGTCACAGGGTTGTGTCATATGTGACTCTTACACTCACATGTCACAGGGTTGTGTCATATGTGACTCTTACACTCACATGTCATAGGGTTGTGTCATATGTGACTCTTACACTCACATGTCATAGGGTTGTGTCTATGTGACTCTTACACTCACATGTCACAGGGTTGTGTCATATGTGACTCTTACACTCACATGTCATAGGGTTGTGTCATATGTGACTCTTACACTCACATGTCATAGGGTTGTGTCTATGTGACTCTTACACTCACATGTCACAGGGTTGTGTCATATGTGACTCTTACACTCACATGTCACAGGGTTGTGTCTATGTGACTCTTACAATCACATGTCACAGGGTTGTGTCATATGTGACTCTTACACTCACATGTCATAGGGTTGTGTCATATGACTCTTACACTCACATGTCATAGGGTTGTGTCATATGTGACTCTTACACTCACATGTCATAGGGTTGTGTCATATGTGACTCTTACACTCACATGTCACAGGGTTGTGTCATATGTGACTCTTACACTCACATGTCACAGGGTTGTGTCATATGTGACTCTTACACTCACATGTCATAGGGTTGTGTCATATGTGACTGTTGCACTCACATGTCATAGGGTTGTGTCATATGTGACTCTTACACTCACATGTCATAGAGTTGTGTCATATGTGACTCTTACACTCACATGTCACAGGGTTGTGTCATATGTGACTCTTACACTCACATGTCATAGGGTTGTGTCATATGTGACTCTTACACTCACATGTCACAGGGTTGTGTCATGTGACTCTTACACTCACATGTCATAGGGTTGTGTCATATGTGACTCTTACACTCACATGTCATAGAGTTGTATCATATGTGACTCTTACACTCACATGTCATAGAGTTGTGTCATATGTGACTCTTACACTCACATGTCACAGGGTTGTGTCATATGTGACTCTTACACCCACATGTCACAGGGTTGTGTCATATGTGACTCTTACACTCACATGTCATAGGGTTGTGTCATATGTGACTCTTACACCCACATGTCACAGGGTTGTGTCATATGTGACTCTTACACCCACATGTCACAGGGTTGTGTCATATGTGACTCTTACACTCACATGTCATAGGGTTGTGTCATATGTGACTCTTACACCCACATGTCATAGGGTTGTGTCATATGTGACTCTTACACTCACATGTCACAGGGTTGTGTCTATGTGACTCTTACACTCACATGTCATAGGGTTGTGTCATATGTGACTCTTACACTCACATGTCATAGGGTTGTGTCATATGTGACTCTTACACTCACATGTCACAGGGTTGTGTCATATGTGACTCTTACACTCACATGTCATAGGGTTGTGTCATATGTGACTCTTACACTCACATGTCACAGGGTTGTGTCATATGTGACTTACAATCACATGTCATAGGGTTGTGTCATATGTGACTCTTACACTCACATGTCACAGGGTTGTGTCATATGTGACTCTTACACTCACATGTCATAGGGTTGTGTCATATGTGACTCTTACACTCACATGTCATAGGGTTGTGTCATATGTGACTCTTACACTCACATGTCATAGGGTTGTGTCATATGTGACTCTTACACTCACATGTCATAGGGTTGTGTCATATGTGACTCTTACACTCACATGTCATAGGGTTGTGTCATATGTGACTCTTACACTCACATGTCATAGGGTTGTGTCATATGTGACTCTTACACTCACATGTCATAGGGTTGTGTCATATGTGACTCTTACACTCACATGTCATAGGGTTGTGTCATATGTGACTCTTACACTCACATGTCATAGGGTTGTGTCATATGTGACTCTTACACTCACATGTCATAGGGTTGTGTCATATGTGACTCTTACACTCACATGTCATAGGGTTGTGTCATATGTGACTCTTACAATCACATGTCATAGGGTTGTCATATGTGACTCTTAAACTCACATGTCATAGGGTTGTGTCATATGTGACTCTTACACTCACATGTCACAGGGTTGTGTCATATGTGACTCTTACACTCACATGTCATAGGGTTGTGTCATATGTGACTCTTACACTCACATGTCACAGGGTTGTGTCATATGTGACTCTTACACTCACATGTCATAGGGTTGTGTCATATGTGACTCTTACACTCACATGTCACAGGGTTGTGTCATATGTGACTCTTACACTCACATGTCATAGGGTTGTGTCATATGTGACTCTTACACTCACATGTCATAGGGTTGTGTCATATGTGACTCTTACACTCACATGTCACAGGGTTGTGTCATATGTGACTCTTACACTCACATGTCATAGGGTTGTGTCATATGTGACTCTTACACTCACATGTCACAGGGTTGTGTCATATGTGACTCTTAAACTCACATGTCACAGGGTTGTGTCATATGTGACTCTTAAACTCACATGTCATAGGGTTGTGTCATATGTGACTCTTACACTCACATGTCATAGGGTTGTGTCATATGTGACTCTTACAATCACATGTCACAGGGTTGTGTCATATGTGACTCTTACACTCACATGTCATAGGGTTGTGTCATATGTGACTCTTACACTCACATGTCACAGGGTTGTGTCATATGTGACTCTTACACTCACATGTCACAGGGTTGTGTCATATGTGACTCTTACACTCACATGTCATAGGGTTGTGTCATATGTGACTCTTACACTCACATGTCATAGGGTTGTGTCTATGTGACTCTTACACTCACATGTCACAGGGTTGTGTCATATGTGACTCTTACACTCACATGTCATAGGGTTGTGTCATATGTGACTCTTACACTCACATGTCATAGGGTTGTGTCTATGTGACTCTTACACTCACATGTCACAGGGTTGTGTCATATGTGACTCTTACACTCACATGTCACAGGGTTGTGTCTATGTGACTCTTACAATCACATGTCATAGGGTTGTGTCATATGTGACTCTTACACTCACATGTCATAGGGTTGTGTCATATGTGACTCTTACACTCACATGTCATAGGGTTGTGTCATATGTGACTCTTACACTCACATGTCATAGGGTTGTGTCATATGTGACTCTTACAATCACATGTCATAGGGTTGTCATATGTGACTCTTAAACTCACATGTCATAGGGTTGTGTCATATGTGACTCTTACACTCACATGTCACAGGGTTGTGTCATATGTGACTCTTACACTCACATGTCATAGGGTTGTGTCATATGTGACTCTTACACTCACATGTCACAGGGTTGTGTCATATGTGACTCTTACACTCACATGTCACAGGGTTGTGTCATATTAAATTTATTATTTGACATACTAATTACTCCATACACTACACATACATGTACATTACTTTAGGCACACATGGGATCGTTTGCAGTATTACAAACCCAACAATAAAACAAGTCATTGAGAATGACATACACATGTAGTCCCCGCTTTGATTGGATTTTAAGAAATTATCACTACTCTGATCACGCAACAACACTTGTGAACCTAAATCAAACAGACTTAGATATGTTGTGTCTGCTTGTTGACATGGAACATTCCTACAACAATAAAGGATGGGTCGGGTATGGGGGATCGTATCACGATGAAAATGGATATGCACATGTATGTCATAGAACACTGTCCTAATACCAACTTTGAATGAGATCTGTTCAAGCATGTCTGAGTTATGGCTTTGGACATAGAAAAATCACAAACAAAATGGCTGCCAGGTGGCCATATTGGATCGTATCACAACAACAATGATATGCACATGTATGTCATAGAACACTGTCCTAATACCAACTTTGAATGAGATCTGTTCAAGCATGTCTGAGTTATGGCTTTCGACATGAAAATTCACAAACAAAGTGGCTGCCAGGCGGCCATATTGGATCGTATCATGACAACAATGAATATGCACATATATGCCATAGAACACTGTTCTAATACCAACTTTGAATGAGATCTGTTCAAGCATGTCTGAGTTATGGCTTTAGACAGGGAAATTTTGCAAACAAAATGGCTACTAGGCGGCCATATTGGATTGTATCATGAAACAAATTGACGTGCATATGTATGCCATTGCATGTTGCCCCTGTACCAAATTTGAAAAAAATCGGTCAAGGCATCTCAAAGAAACGGTTGCGGATGGACGGACGGACGGACATACGGACGCGCGGACAGACGGAACACAATCTATAAGTCTGTCCGCGCTAATTAGGCAGAGTCTTTTTAAAAAAAATATTACAGATAACTTCCACAACATTCTATATAATATCTTTTGTATTTGAGTTGGTCTTACTTTTATCATTGTATTCAAGTTGGTCTTACTTTTATCATTGTATTCAAGTTGGTCTTACTTTTATCATTGTATTTGAGTTGGTCATACTTTTATCATTGTATTTGAGTTGGTCTTACTTTCATCATTATATTTGAGTTGGTCTTACTTTTATCATTGTATTTGAGTTGGTCTTACTTTTATCATTGTATTTGAGTTGGTCTTACTTTCATCATTATATTTGAGTTGGTCATACTTTTATCATTGTATTTGAGTTGGTCTTACTTTCATCATTATATTTGAGTTGGTCATACTTTTATCATTGTATTTGAGTTGGTCTTACTTTTATCATTGTATTTGAGTTGGTCTTACTTTTATCATTGTATTTGAGTTGGTCTTACTTTTATCATTGTATTCAAGCTGGTCTTACTTTTATCAATGTATTTGAGTTGGTCTTACTTTTATCATTGTATTCAAGTTGGTCTTACTTTTATCATTGTATTCAAGCTGGTCTTACTTTTATCATTGTATTCAAGTTGGTCTTACTTTTATCATTGTATTTGAGTTGGTCTTACTTTTATCATTGTATTTGAGTTGGTCTTACTTTTATCATTGTATTTGAGTTGGTCATACTTTTATCATTGTATTCAAGTTGGTCTTACTTTTATCATTGTATTTGAGTTGGTCTTACTTTTATCATTGTATTTGAGCTGGTCATACTTTTATCATTGTATTCAAGTTGGTCTTACTTTTATCATTGTATTTGAGTTGGTCTTACTTTTATCATTGTATTTGAGTTGGTCTTACTTTTATCATTGTATTTGAGTTGGTCATACTTTTATCATTGTATTCAAGCTGGTCTTACTTTTATCAATGTATTTGAGTTGGTCTTACTTTTATCATTGTATTCAAGTTGGTCTTACTTTTATCATTGTATTCAAGCTGGTCTTACTTTTATCATTGTATTCAAGTTGGTCTTACTTTTATCATTGTATTTGAGCTGGTCTTACTTTTATCATTGTATTTGAGTTGGTCTTACTTTTATCATTGTATTCGAGCTGGTCTTACTTTTATCATTGTATTTGAGCTGGTCTTACTTTTATCATTGTATTCAAGTTGGTCTTACTTTTATCATTGTATTTGAGTTGGTCTTACTTTTATCATTGTATTTGAGTTGGTCATACTTTTATCATTGTATTCAAGCTGGTCTTACTTTTATCATTGTATTTGAGCTGGTCTTACTTTTATCATTGTATTCAAGTTGGTCTTACTTTTATCATTGTATTCAAGTTGGTCTTACTTTTATCATTGTATTTGAGCTGGTCTTACTTTTATCATTGTATTCAAGTTGGTCTTACTTTTATCATTGTATTCAAGTTGGTCTTACTTTTATCATTGTATTTGAACTGGTCTTACTTTTATCATTGTATTTGAACTGGTCTTACTTTTATCATTGTATTTGAACTGGTCTTACTTTTATCATTGTATTTGAGTTGGTCTTACTTTTATCATTGTATTCCAGCTGGTCTTACTTTTATCATTGTATTCAAGTTGGTCTTACTTTTATCATTGTATTCAAGCTGGTCTTACTTTTATCATTGTATTCAAGTTGGTCTTACTTTTATCATTGTATTTGAGCTGGTCTTACTTTTATCATTGTATTCAAGTTGGTCTTACTTTTATCATTGTATTCAAGTTGGTCTTACTTTTATCATTGTATTCAAGCTGGTCTTACTTTTATCATTGTATTCAAGTTGGTCTTACTTTTATCATTGTATTCAAGTTGGTCTTACTTTTATCATTGTATTCAAGCTGGTCATACTTTTATCATTGTATTCAAGTTGGTCTTACTTTTATCGTTGTAATTTTAAATCATTTGTTATATATTTTATTGTGAAGCAGTTTGTTATTGTTTTGATGGAAGTCGCTATAGAAAAATAAAGTATTATTATTATTATTCTAACAAAGTATGTGTACCTACCCCTGAAGGGTCATCATGGTTACCATGAATTGAAAACACTGGAATGGCTACATTATAATTGGGATCTTCATAATTGACAACGGGAAATCTAAAATAAAGATATTTACATAGTAATGTGATTATGTTGTCATAGAAACAATAACTTGTCAAAGACATAAACAAAATATTTTCAAACTGTTGTATGTTATGAGAGAATGTAAACCCAGATAGCAGAGAGAAATTGAACCCAGATAGCTAGAGAGAAATTGAACCCAGATAGCTACAGAGAAATTGAACCCAGATAGCTAGAGAGAAATTGAACCCAGAAAGCTAGAGAGAAATTGAACCCAGACAGCCAGAGAGAAATTGAACCCAGAAAGCTAGAGAGAAATTGAACCCAGAAAGCTAGAGAGAAATTGAACCCAGAAAGCTAGAGAGAAATTGAACTAGAGGGAAATTGAACCCAGAAAGCTAGAGAGAAATTGAACTAGAGGGAAATTGAACCCAGAAAGCTAGAGAGAAATTGAACTAGAGGGAAATTGAACCCAGAAAGCTAGAGAGAAATTGAACCCAGATAGCCAGAGAGAAATTGAACTAGAGGGAAATTGAACCCAGAAAGCTAGAGAGAAATTGAACCCAGATAGCCAGAGAGAAACTGAACCCAGATAGCTAGAGAGAAATTGAACCCAGAAAGCTAGAGAGAAATTGAACCCAGATAGCCAGAGAGAAATTGAACCCAGAAAGCTAGAGAGAAATTGAACCCAGATAGCTAGAGAGAAATTGAACCCAGATAGCTAGAGAGAAATTGAACTAGAGAGAAATTGAACCCAGAAAGCTAGAGAGAAATTGAACCCAGAAAGCTAGAGAGAAATTGAACCCAGAAAGCTAGAGAGAAATTGAACCCAGATAGCTAGAGAGAAATTGAACCCAGAAAGCTAGAGAGAAATTGAACCCAGATAGCCAGAGAGAAATTGAACCCAGATAGCTAGAGAGAAATTAAACCCAGATAGCTAGCGAGAAATTGAACCCAGATAGCTAGAGAGAAATTGAACCCAGATAGCTAGAGAGAAATTGAACCCAGAAAGCTAGAGAGAAATTGAACCCAGATAGCCAGAGAGAAATTGAACCCAGAAAGCTAGAGAGAAATTGAACCCAGATAGCTAGAGAGAAATTGAACCCAGAAAGCTAGAGAGAAATTGAACCCAAATAGCTAGAGAGAAATTGAACCCAGAAAGCTAGAGAGAAATTGAACCCAAATAGCTAGAGAGAAATTGAACCCAGATAGCTAGAGAGAAATTGAACCCAGAAAGCTAGAGAGAAATTGAACCCAAATAGCTAGAGAGAAATTGAACCCAGAAAGCTAGAGAAATTGAACCCAGAAAGCTAGAGAGAAATTGAACCCAAATAGCTAGAGAGAAATTGAACCCAAATAGCCAGAGAGAAATTGAACCCAGAAAGCTAGAGAGAAATTGAACCCAGATAGCCAGAGAGAAATTGAACCCAGAAAGCTAGAGAGAAATTGAACCCAAATAGCTAGAGAGAAATTGAACCCAAATAGCCAGAGAGAAATTGAACCCAGAAAGCTAGAGAGAAATTGAACCCAGAAAGCTAGAGAGAAATTGAACCCAGAAAGCTAGAGAGAAATTGAACCCAGAAAGCTAGAGAGAAATTGAACCCAAATAGCTAGAGAGAAATTGAACCCAGATAGCTAGAGAGAAATTGAACCCAGAAAGCTAGAGAGAAATTGAACCCAGATAGCCAGAGAGAAATTGAACCCAGAAAGCTAGAGAAATTGAACCCAGAAAGCTAGAGAGAAATTGAACCCAAATAGCTAGAGAGAAATTGAACCCAAATAGCCAGAGAGAAATTGAACCCAGAAAGCTAGAGAGAAATTGAACCCAGATAGCCAGAGAGAAATTGAACCCAGAAAGCTAGAGAGAAATTGAACCCAAATAGCTAGAGAGAAATTGAACCCAAATAGCCAGAGAGAAATTGAACCCAGAAAGCTAGAGAGAAATTGAACCCAGAAAGCTAGAGAGAAATTGAACCCAGAAAGCTAGAGAGAAATTGAACCCAGAAAGCTAGAGAGAAATTGAACCCAGAAAGCTAGAGAGAAATTGAACCCAGAAAGCTAGAGAGAAATTGAACCCAAATAGCTAGAGAGAAATTGAACCCAGAAAGCTAGAGAGAAATTGAACCCAGATAGCCAGAGAGAAATTGAACCCAGATAGCTAGAGAGAAATTGAACCCAGAAAGCTAGAGAGAAATTGAACCCAGAAAGCTAGAGAGAAATTGAACCCAGATAGCCAGAGAGAAATTGAACCCAGATAGCCAGAGAGAAATTGAACCCAGATAGCTAGAGAGAAATTGAACCCAGATAGCTAGAGAGAAATTGAACCCAGATAGCTAGAGAGAAATTGAACTAGAGAGAAATTGAACCCAGAAAGCTAGAGAGAAATTGAACCCAGAAAGCTAGAGAGAAATTGAACCCAGAAAGCTAGAGAGAAATTGAACCCAGATAGCTAGAGAGAAATTGAACCCAGAAAGCTAGAGAGAAATTGAACCCAGATAGCCAGAGAGAAATTGAACCCAGATAGCTAGAGAGAAATTAAACCCAGATAGCTAGCGAGAAATTGAACCCAGATAGCTAGAGAGAAATTGAACCCAGATAGCTAGAGAGAAATTGAACCCAGATAGCTAGAGAGAAATTGAACCCAGAAAGCTAGAGAGAAATTGAACCCAGATAGCCAGAGAGAAATTGAACCCAGAAAGCTAGAGAGAAATTGAACCCAAATAGCTAGAGAGAAATTGAACCCAGATAGCTAGAGAGAAATTGAACCCAGAAAGCTAGAGAGAAATTGAACCCAGATAGCTAGAGAGAAATTGAACCCAGAAAGCTAGAGAGAAATTGAACCCAAATAGCCAGAGAGAAATTGAACCCAGAAAGCTAGAGAGAAATTGAACCCAGATAGCCAGAGAGAAATTGAACCCAGAAAGCTAGAGAGAAATTGAACCCAAATAGCTAGAGAGAAATTGAACCCAAATAGCCAGAGAGAAATTGAACCCAGAAAGCTAGAGAGAAATTGAACCCAGAAAGCTAGAGAGAAATTGAACCCAGAAAGCTAGAGAGAAATTGAACCCAAATAGCTAGAGAGAAATTGAACCCAGAAAGCTAGAGAGAAATTGAACCCAAATAGCTAGAGAGAAATTGAACCCAGAAAGCTAGAGAGAAATTGAACCCAGAAAGCTAGAGAGAAATTGAACCCAAATAGCTAGAGAGAAATTGAACCCAGAAAGCTAGAGAGAAATTGAACCCAGAAAGCTAGAGAGAAATTGAACCCAGATAGCTAGAGAGAAATTGAACCCAAATAGCTAGAGAGAAATTGAACCCAAATAGCTAGAAAGAAATTGAACCCAAATAGCTAGAGAGAAATTGAACCCAAATAGCTTCTAGATAATTAGACATTTCAAAGTTGATACTTCTAGTAACAAGGTCATTGATAAATTATATACTGAATTAACGTAGACATCTTTTACTTACAAATTGATAAACCAGCCATCTAGTTAAACTGGTGAGTGTTACCATCCATAATACAATGGTATAGTCCAACTCTAAATGGTTCAGGACTGAACTACTCTAGAAAAAGGGGTGTTTTACTTACTTTGATGTACCAAAGTTGATAGCTTGGTCACTGAGAAACTCAACCTGTATAGGGTTTTCACCCATACAATATTGTCTGAATAAAGCCATACATCCATGCAATGTATCTCTAGATGGTTTGTTGTCATGGAACAAATCACCAGCTAAGAGAATGAAATCAACCTGTCAATGATCCAAAACAAAAACAAAACCCTATATCACTGTTTTGTATTATTACTACCTTAACTTTTTTTGACTTTGGGGTAAAAATTGTTACTTACAATTCATGTTACTGTGGTTATGGCGTCCTCCAGTGGTTTAAGTTGTTCACTGCAATTGCCTCTAAATTGTTTATTATCAATATCATTTCAAGTATAATTGGTTTGCTATAATAAACAGTTATAATAACACAAACTACTGTTATAATAACATAAACTACTGTTATAATAACACAAACTACTGTTATAATAACACAAACTACTGTTATAATAACACAAACTACTGTTATAATAACACAAACTACTGTTATAATAACACAAACTATTGTTATAATAACACAAACTACTGTTATAATAACACAAACTACTGTTATAATAACATAAACTACTGTTATAATATCACAAACTATTGTTATAATAACATAAACTACTGTTATAATAACACAAACTACTGTTATAATAACACAAACTACTGTTATAATACCACAAACTATTGTTATAATAACACAAACAATTGTTATAATAACACAAACTACTGTTACAATAACACAAACTACTGTTACAATAACACAAACTACTGTTACAATAACACAAACTACTGTTACAATAACACAAACTACTGTTATAATAACACAAACTACTGTTATAATAACACAAACTACTGTTACAATAACACAAACTACTGTTATAATAACACAAACTACTGTTATAATAACACAAACTACTGTTATAATAACACAAACTATTGTTACAATAACACAAACTACTGTTACAATAACACAAACTACTGTTACAATAACACAAACTACTGTTACAATAACACAAACTACTGTTATAATAACACAAACTACTGTTATAATAACACAAACTACTGTTACAATAACACAAACTACTGTTACAATAACACAAACTACTGTTACAATAACACAAACTACTGTAACAATAACACAAACTACTGTTACAATAACACAAACTACTGTTATAATAACACAAACTACTGTTACAATAACACAAACTACTGTTACAATAACACAAACTACTGTTATAATAACACAAACTACTGTTATAATAACATCAACTATTGTTATAATAACATAAACTACTGTCATAATAACACAAACTACTGTTATAATAACACAAACTATTGTTATAATAACATCAACTATTGTTATAATAACACAAACTACTGTTATAATAACACAAACTACTGTTACAATAACACAAACTACTGTTATAATAACACAAACTACTGTTATAATAACATCAACTATTGTTATAATAACATAAACTACTGTCATAATAACACAAACTACTGTTATAATAACACAAACTATTGTTATAATAACATCAACTATTGTTATAATAACACAAACTACTGTTACAATAACACAAACTACTGTTATAATAACACAAACTACTGTTATAATAACATCAACTATTGTTATAATAACATAAACTACTGTCATAATAACACAAACTAATGTTATAATAACACAAACTATTGTTATAATAACACAAACTACTGTTATAATAACACAAACTACTGTTATAATAACATCAACTATTGTTATAATAACACAAACTACTGTTATAATAACACAAACTACTGTTATAATAACACAAACTACTGTTATAATAACACAAACTACTGTTATAATAACACAAACTACTGTTATAATAACACAAACTACTGTTATAATAACACAAACTATTGTTATAATAACATAAACTACTGTCATAATAACACAAACTACTGTTATAATAACACAAACTACTGTTATAATAACACAAACTACTGTTATAATAACACAAACTACTGTTATAATAACACAAACTACTGTTATAATAACACAAACTATTGTTATAATAACACAAACTACTGTTATAATAACACAAACTATTGTTATAATAACACAAACTACTGTTATAATAACACAAACTACTGTTATAATAACACAAACTATTGTTACAATAACACAAACTACTGTTATAATAACACAAACTATTGTTATAATAACACAACCTACTGTTATAATAACACAAACTACTGTTACAATACCACAAACTACTGTTATAATAACACAAACTACTGTTATAATAACACAAACTACTGTTATAATAACACAAACTACTGTTATAATAACACAAACTACTGTTATAATAACACAAACTGTTATAATAACACAAACTACTGTTATAATAACACAAACTACTGTTATAATAACACAAACTATTGTTATAATAACACAAACTATTGTTATAATAACACAAACTACTGTTATAATAACACAAACTACTGTTACAATACCACAAACTACTGTTATAATAACACAAACTACTGTTACAATAACACAAACTATTGTTATAATAACACAAACTACTGTTATAATAACACAAACTATTGTTATAATAACACAAACTACTGTTATAATAACACAAACTACTGTTATAATAACACAAACTATTGTTATAATAACACAAACTACTGTTATAATAACACAAACTATTGTTATAATAACACAAACTATTGTTACAATAACACAAACTACTGTTATAATAACACAAACTACTGTTATAATAACATCAACTATTGTTATAATAACATAAACTACTGTCATAATAACACAAACTACTAGTATAATACCACAAACTATTGTTACAATAACACAAACTACTGTTATAATAACACAAACTATTGTTATAATAACACAAACTATTGTTATAATAACACAAACTACTGTTATAATAACATCAACTATTGTTATAATAACATAAACTACTGTCATAATAACACAAACTACTAGTATAATACCACAAACTACTGTTATAATAACACAAACTACTGTTATAATAACACAAACTATTGTTATAATAACACAAACTACTGTTATAATAACACAAACTACTAGTATAATACCACAAACTACTGTTATAATAACACAAACTACTGTTATAATAACACAAACTATTGTTATAATAACACAAACTACTGTCATAATAACACAAACTACTAGTATAATACCACAAACTACTGTTATAATAACACAAACTACTGTTATAATAACACAAACTATTGTTATAATAACACAAACTACTGTTATAATAACACAAACTACTGTTATAATAACACAAACTACTGTTATAATAACACAAACTATTGTTATAATAACACAAACTACTGTTATAATAACACAAACTACTGTTATAATAACACAAACTACTGTTACAATAACACAAACTATTGTTATAATAACACAAACTACTGTTATAATAACACAAACTATTGTTACAATAACACAAACTACTGTTATAATAACACAAACTATTGTTATAATAACACAAACTATTGTTATAATAACACAAACTACTGTTATAATAACACAAACTACTGTTACAATAACACAAACTATTGTTATAATAACACAAACTACTGTTATAATAACACAAACTACTGTTATAATAACACAAACTACCTTGTAATAACCTTGTGTTGTTGGGCTAGTGGTACACATACCTTGTGTTGTTGGGCTCGTTGTAAAACCTCTTCAAATGTAACCAGTGAGTCTCTACCTCTGATAGCATCCTTCTCTACATAACCTAAATGACAGTCTGATGCTATATACAAAAATATATACATATTGTAAGAATTATTTACATGTAGTTAGTCAACCATATTATACATTCATGAACACACTGACTGACAGACTGACTGACTGACTGACTGACTGACTGACTGACTGACTGACTGACTAGTTAAATCATAATCATACTTGTAATGCAATGAAGAGGTTAACATAAATTTCTAATATAATTTGTGTCACAATTCATAGTATATTTGTATATATTTGGCAACAAAATGATGTACAAAGTACTTGCAAATTACCAACAAAAGTACTTCAAATACTGAAAATACTTGCCTAAAAGAAATTTAATTGTATCTTCGTCATCCTCATTTTTGCTGCAATAACAAAAAAAAATTCCAGATAAGACAATAGATTTCACTAAAATAAATCTCATTCAAATTTCTAAATTCAAAGTTCAAAACAAATTAAAATGATACAGCATAAACGTACAATAAAGGAATGGAGGTTTCACTTGTCATTTATTGCAGACTCCAGTTACATCTACACTAGATAGAACTACAACATTTATTACAGACTCCAGTTACATCTACACTAGATAGAACTACAACATTTATTGCAGACTCCAGTTACATCTACACTAGATAGAACTACAACATTTATTACAGACACCAGTTACATCTACACTAGATAGAACTACAACATTTATTACAGACTCCAGTTACATCTACACTAGATAGAACTACAACATTTATTACAGACTCCAGTTACATCTACACTAGATAGAACTACAACATTTATTGCAGACTCCAGTTACATCTACACTAGATAGAACTACAACATTTATTACAGACACCAGTTACATCTACACTAGATAGAACTACAACATTTATTACAGACTCCAGTTACATCTACACTAGATAGAACTACAACATTTATTACAGACACCAGTTACATCTACACTAGATAGAACTACAACATTTATTACAGACTCCAGTTACATCTACACTAGATAGAACTACAACATTTATTACAGACTTCAGTTACATCTACACTAGATAGAACTACAACATTTATTACAGACACCAGTTACATCTACACTAGATAGAACTACAACATGTATTACAGACTCCAGTTACATCTACACTAGATAGAACTACAACATTTATTACAGACACCAGTTACATCTACACTAGATAGAACTACAACATGTATTACAGACTCCAGTTACATCTACACTAGATAGAACTACAACATTTATTACAGACTCCAGTTACATCTACACTAGATAGAACTACAACATTTATTACAGACACCAGTTACATCTACACTAGATAGAACTACAACATTTATTACAGACTTCAGTTACATCTACACTAGATAGAACTACAACATTTATTACAGACACCAGTTACATCTACACTAGATAGAACTACAACATGTATTACAGACTCCAGTTACATCTACACTAGATAGAACTACAACATTTATTACAGACACCAGTTACATCTACACTAGATAGAACTACAACATGTATTACAGACTCCAGTTACATCTACACTAGATAGAACTACAACATTTATTACAGACACCAGTTACATCTACACTAGATAGAACTACAACATTTATTACAGACACCAGTTACATCTACACTAGATAGATAGAACTACAACATTTATTACAGACACCAGTTACATCTACACTAGATAGAACTACAACATTTATTACAGACTTCAGTTACATCTACACTAGATAGAACTACAACATTTATTACAGACACCAGTTACATCTACACTAGATAGAACTACAACATTTATTACAGACACCAGTTACATCTACACTAGATAGAACTACAACATTTATTACAGACTCCAGTTACATCTACACTAGATAGAACTACAACATTTATTACAGACACCAGATACATCTACACTAGATAGAACTACAACATTTATTACAGACTCCAGTTACATCTACACTAGATAGAACTACAACATTTATTGCAGACTCCAGTTACATCTACACTAGATAGAACTACAACATTTATTACAGACACCAGATACATCTACACTAGATAGAACTACAACATTTATTACAGACACCAGATACATCTACACTAGATAGAACTACAACATTTATTGCAGACTCCAGTTACATCTACACTAGATAGAACTACAACATTTATTGCAGACTCCAGTTACATCTACACTAGATAGAACTACAACATTTATTACAGACACCAGTTACATCTACACTAGATAGAACTACAACATTTATTACAGACTCCAGTTACATCTACACTAGATAGATAGAACTACAACATTTATTACAGACACCAGTTACATCTACACTAGATAGAACTACAACATTTATTACAGACACCAGTTACATCTACACTAGATAGAACTACAACATTTATTACAGACACCAGTTACATCTACACTAGATAGAACTACAACATTTATTACAGACACCAGTTACATCTACACTAGATAGAACTACAACATTTATTACAGACACCAGTTACATCTACATTAGATAGAACTACAACATTTATTACAGACACCAGTTACATCTACACTAGATAGAACTACAACATGTATTACAGACACCAGTTACATCTACATTAGATAGAACTACAACATTTATTACAGACTCCAGTTACATCTACACTAGATAGAACTACAACATTTATTACAGACGCCAGTTACATCTACACTAGATAGAACTACAACATTTATTACAGACTCCAGATACATCTACACTAGATAGAACTACAACATTTATTACAGACTCCAGTTACATCTACACTAGATAGAACTACAACATTTATTACAGACGCCAGTTACACCTACACTAGATAGAACTACAACATTTATTACAGACTCCAGTTACATCTACACTAGATAGAACTACAACATTTATTACAGACACCAGTTACATCTACACTAGATAGAACTACAACATTTATTACAGACTCCAGTTACATCTACACTAGATAGAACTACAACATTTATTACAGACACCAGTTACATCTACATTAGATAGAACTACAACATTTATTACAGACACCAGTTACATCTACACTAGATAGAACTACAACATTTATTACAGACACCAGTTACATCTACACTAGATAGAACTACAACATTTATTACAGACACCAGTTACATCTACACTAGATAGAACTACAACATTTATTACAGACACCAGTTACATCTACACTAGATAGAACTACAACATTTATTACAGACTCCAGTTACATCTACACTAGATAGAACTACAACATTTATTACAGACACCAGTTACATCTACACTAGATAGAACTACAACATTTATTACAGACACCAGTTACATCTACACTAGATAGAACTACAACATTTATTACAGACACCAGTTACATCTACATTAGATAGAACTACAACATTTATTACAGACACCAGTTACATTTACACTAGATAGATAGATAGAACTACAACATTTATTACAGACACCAGTTACATTTACACTAGATAGATAGAACTACAACATTTATTACAGACACCAGTTACATCTACACTAGATAGATAGAACTACAACATTTATTACAGACACCAGTTACATCTACACTAGATAGAACTACAACATTTATTACAGACACCAGTTACATCTACACTAGATAGAACTACAACATTTATTACAGACACCAGTTACATCTACACTAGATAGAACTACAACATTTATTACAGACACCAGTTACATCTACACTAGATAGAACTACAACATTTATTACAGACACCAGTTACATCTACACTAGATAGAACTACAACATTTATTACAGACACCAGTTACATCTACACTAGATAGAACTACAACATTTATTACAGACTCCAGATACATCTACACTAGATAGAACTACAACATTTATTGCAGACACCAGTTACATCTACATTAGATAGAACTACAACATTTATTACAGACACCAGTTACATCTACACTAGATAGAACTACAACATTTATTACAGACACCAGTTACATCTACACTAGATAGAACTACAACATTTATTACAGACACCAGTTACATCTACACTAGATAGAACTACAACATTTATTACAGACACCAGTTACATCTACACTAGATAGAACTACAACATTTATTACAGACTCCAGTTACATCTACACTAGATAGAACTACAACATTTATTACAGACACCAGTTACATCTACACTAGATAGAACTACAACATTTATTACAGACACCAGTTACATCTACACTAGATAGAACTACAACATTTATTACAGACTCCAGTTACATCATCTACACTAGATAGAACTACAACATTTATTACAGACACCAGTTACATCTACACTAGATAGATAGAACTACAACATTTATTACAGACACCAGTTACATCTACACTAGATAGAACTACAACATTTATTACAGACTCCAGTTACATCTACACTAGATAGAACTACAACATTTATTACAGACTCCAGTTACATCTACACTAGATAGAACTACAACATTTATTACAGACTCCAGATACATCTACACTAGATAGAACTACAACATTTATTGCAGACACCAGTTACATCTACATTAGATAGAACTACAACATTTATTACAGACACCAGTTACATCTACACTAGATAGAACTACAACATTTATTACAGACTCCAGTTACATCATCTACACTAGATAGATAGAACTACAACATTTATTACAGACACCAGTTACATCTACACTAGATAGAACTACAACATTTATTACAGACACCAGTTACATCTACCCTAGATAGAACTACAACATTTATTACAGACTCCAGTTACATCTACACTAGATAGAACTACAACATTTATTACAGACTCCAGTTACATCATCTACACTAGATAGATAGAACTACAACATTTATTACAGACACCAGTTACATCTACACTAGATAGAACTACAACATTTATTACAGACACCAGTTACATCTACACTAGATAGAACTACAACATTTATTACAGACACCAGTTACATCTACACTAGATAGAACTACAACATTTATTACAGACACCAGTTACATCTACACTAGATAGAACTACAACATTTATTACAGACTCCAGATACATCTACACTAGATAGAAATACAACATTTATTACAGACACCAGTTACATCTACACTAGATAGAACTACAACATTTATTACAGACACCAGTTACATCTACACTAGATAGAACTACAACATTTATTACAGACACCAGTTACATCTACACTAGATAGAACTACAACATTTATTACAGACACCAGTTACATCTACACTAGATAGAACTACAACATTTATTACAGACTCCAGTTACATCTACACTAGATAGAACTACAACATTTATTACAGACACCAGTTACATCTACACTAGATAGAACTACAACATTTATTACAGACACCAGTTACATCTACACTAGATAGAACTACAACATTTATTGCAGACTCCAGTTACATCTACACTAGATAGAACTACAACATTTATTACAGACTCCAGTTACATCTACACTAGATAGAACTACAACATTTATTACAGACACCAGTTACATCTACACTAGATAGAACTACAACATTTATTACAGACACCAGTTACATTTACACTAGATAGAACTACAACATTTATTACAGACACCAGTTACATCTACACTAGATAGAACTACAACATTTATTACAGATTGGGTGTTTATAAAAGTTATTGTACATAACTTACAACTGGGTGTATATAAAAGTTATTGTACATAACATACAACTGGGTGTTTATAAAAGTTATTGTACATAACTTACAACTGGGTGTATATAAAAGTTATTGTACATAACTTACAACTGGGTGTTTATAAAAGTTATTGTACATAACATACAACTGGGTGTATATAAAAGTTATTGTACACAACTTACAGCCGTTCCCGTAAATGCGTTCAGGTTTTATGGTCAAACATGTTTGAAAATAGCCACATTGAAACAAGTAACATCAACAAAAACAGAGATAAGTACCATCTATCCATAATGGGTGGGCGCAACCATGCTGACTCATACTGTAAACAGTGAGCGGGAAATTCAAACAACCCGACCCATACAGTACACATACAAAATGTAACTTATTTAGCAAACTTGATTGCCTTGAATACTCATTCAAATGTAATTCATCATTTGTACAGAAAAAATGCATGATATTGTTAGTAGTATTGTCTTTTAATAAGTTTCATCACATGAAATGATCGAAACTTAAGACACAAAAAGTTTTACACTTATGAGATCGAGAGAACATTCCTTACAATTATTACATGCAAAACCATATGTGGAAAGTTGGGAACATAAAAATACTTTGAAAATTCGATGAGCGAGAGATTTAAAAAGTAGTTTGAAGCCATCACTGGGTTGCTACATGTTGTACTGACTACTATGTTGAGAGGACGTTAGTCAATCTCTCGACAGAGTTTAGATCATGAAAACATCCAGGTTTAGATCAATCCCACGTCAATAAGCAAACAGCTAGTCTGTCTGCGGCCTAGCTTTCCATTCGGAACTGTTATACACCATAATCAACCGTTAAACCTAGCTAGTACAGGCCACGTGTCCTCGCCAACAGTTCATGAATTTTACCCCATACAAATCCCATACAATCAACACAAAAATAGCTGCAATAATTGTAGCGTCTTGCGCGGTTTTGAGGGTTTTTTCGTCTATTTTGGTGACTTTCTAAGTTTTAGTGTTTACCCACACACAAATTGACGTGACTGCCGCCAACCGGCCAGGGGCATTTGCTGTACATCACGTACATGTGTATGTTGTTTTGTCAACACTGTCGCTTACACAACAACATCGAGGTTGAACGCCAGATTGATTCTTATGCACTTCACACACTACAACAATATTGACGAATAAACTCCATAGAAAATTTGGATTTAATGAGAGTGTGTATTACCGTAAGTTTGTGTAACATCATAACAAGAGTTACATGTCGAAAACTTTGTAAACTGACGACAATGGCACTGCCTTACACTCTGAGTTCTTCGTATGAGAGACTCATCGCCTTTGCGGTGGAAATATTCTTATCGCGTACATGTTGAAATCCACACGTTCACTTACAAATTGTAGCATTGACAACATCACATTTGTTGCCCATCACAGCACATATATATATGTGTATATATTTTTCTTCCTGGCGAATAAAGAGCAATGCCTTTGCTTGTATAACAGAGACAGCAAGATATACATGTAACTGACACAAAACAACAGCGTATGCAACTGATTAGGTTAGGCCTCGTTTATACTGTATTTGTCATGTTCTAAAATAAACTCTCGGAGTGTGGACTGTTCTTACACTACTTGAGTAATGTATTACAACTGTATAACGTCAGGAGAACGATCATGTATTTTATATGTAAGAGTTTTACATGTACTTGAGAGAGAATCTTCCCGAAGCACTGAAGTTCATTTACATCTACAACAGACTGAAGCTTAATAGTGACAGGGTAGTCCTGCTTGCAGACAGAATAAGACGTTTCTTCCATCTCCGTCTGCATAGTCGGGGTAGACTTTCAATGTTAACCGTTTTCAAATTGACATGATGATGCTAGTACCAACTGATGTATTTTGACTTTGACATAACAATCTACGACATAAACTGCAAGCCATGTTGTGAATCTTACTTGCCAACCCATTGTGTAGAAGTGGTAGTTACATTTCAGGGTACATTGTCGTATTTGACTGCAGTGAAATACTTCGCTAATCTCACCATGTCAACATACACATGTGACTTTTGTTCCTGTACTGATAACCAACATAAGATTGTAGCACATACCATTTCTCTGTAGGGATGGTCTTTGAATTTTGAATTGTTACATCTTAATTTTGGTGAAAATGAAAGTGAGTGGTGTATATATTTGAATGTAGATTGTGTAGTCTATCATAAAAAAATTGGTGAAAAACAGCATGAATACTCAGATACAAGTATATTTGTATTATCTGTCTGACACAGCACACAGCCAAAATGGAATGAGCGATGGAAGGAGAGATCATGTGTAGCATTTACACTATAGAAGGTATCATACACTTGCGATGGGAAAGACAAGGCAACGTCACTGATTTATGTCGTACAAGCAGTTGAGTTTGAAATTATGATGAAACCTAGAAACTATCGCATATTGTGTAATGTTTTTCCAAATTCTCACAACTTTTGAGCATAAACTAGTAAACATGAACTATTTTCAGACAGATGACTCTGTTTTGTAAAAGGGGTGCTACTTGTGTGAGTGTTGCATGTTGCATGTTGGACGACACAATAAATCATTCGAAGTACATGCGATAGTTTCTAGTTTTCATTATTATTTATAATCAGTAAACAGTCATTGAATGTTGGATCCCATGGTGAAAAGTTACCGGCACTAATGTCTTTGTTTGAAACTTGTCTCATTCTTCACTGCCACAAGCAAACAAAACAAACGCAACACTCTATTTTCACAAGCTACAAGTATGTCATCTCAACGATTTGAATGATAGACTGATTTCACAGTGTATCGATGTGAGCATGAGATTGGTTCATTAATTTGTCCCCGCCTTTGTTCCATTATATAAAGATCATGTATACTTACAAGTGTTTTATAATGAAAATTATTGGTGTCAATATGCATACCATCACGGTATTCATGTACTTTGTGTGTATCTTGTCTAAAACGTTTTGGACAGTGCCGTAGAGAGGCCAGTGGTTTACAATTAATAGTACGTCCCCAGTCTGTACGTTTTCCCCATTTGCTTCAGTATCCCCAATGATGAGTAATCATAAATATTCACTTGTTTTAATACATGTACATGTACGTATAGATGAATACCATCTTTCCAATGAATTGATACATGTATTCATTCATTCATACAGACATATAAACTGTATTTCGTCAATCTGTTCGTCACTGTGCACGCGTTCGGAGAAGGAAGGGACGTCTTACTACTTATGTAGGACTAGACTATCAGGTTAAACACATGTACAGGATTCATCAAGTTGGTGGACAATGACGAGGGGGGGGGAGCAATGAGTGGTTTGAATTTGGCGCTCACTGTTTTATAGTATATATACTTATCTCCGTGGCTGTCCCCACCCATGGTGGACAGACGGTACTTATCTCACTTGTTGTTGATGTTACTTGATTAAATGTGGCCTTTATCAAACATGTTTGACCATAAAACCTGAACGCATTTACGGGAACGGCTGTACAACTGGGTGTATATAAAAGTTATTGTACATAACTTACAACTGGGTGTATATAAAAGTTATTGTACATAACTTACAACTGGGTGTATATAAAAGTTATTGTACATAACATACAATTGGGTGTATATAAAAGTTATTGTACATAACTTCCAACTGGGTGTATATAAAAGTTATTGTACATAACATACAATTGGGTGTATATAAAAGTTATTGTACATAACTTCCAACTGGGTGTATATAAAAGTTATTGTACATAACATACAATTGGGTGTATATAAAAGTTATTGTACACAACATACAACTGGGTGTATATAAAAGTTATTGTACATAACTTACAACTGGGTGTATATAAAAGTTATTGTACATAACTTACAACTGAGTGTATATAAAAGTTATTGTACACAACATACAACTGGGTGTATATAAAAGTTATTGTACATAACATACAACTGGGTGTATATAAAAGTTATTGTACATAACTTACAACTGGGTGTATATAAAAGTTATTGTACATAACTTACAACTGGGTGTATATAAAAGTTATTGTACATAACTTACAACTGGGTGTATATAAAAGTTATTGTACATAACTTACAACTGGGTGTATATAAAAGTTATTGTACATAACTTACAACTGGGTGTATATAAAAGTTATTGTACATAACTTACAACTGGGTGTATATAAAAGTTATTGTACATAACTTACAACTGGGTGTATATAAAAGTTATTGTACACAACATACAACTGGGTGTATATAAAAGTTATTGTACATAACTTACAACTGGGTGTATATAAAAGTTATTGTACATAACTTACAACTGGGTGTATATAAAAGTTATTGTACATAACATACAATTGGGTGTATATAAAAGTTATTGTACATAACTTCCAACTGGGTGTATATAAAAGTTATTGTACATAACATACAATTGGGTGTATATAAAAGTTATTGTACATAACTTCCAACTGGGTGTATATAAAAGTTATTGTACATAACATACAATTGGGTGTATATAAAAGTTATTGTACACAACATACAACTGGGTGTATATAAAAGTTATTGTACATAACTTACAACTGGGTGTATATAAAAGTTATTGTACATAACTTACAACTGAGTGTATATAAAAGTTATTGTACACAACATACAACTGGGTGTATATAAAAGTTATTGTACATAACATACAACTGGGTGTATATAAAAGTTATTGTACATAACTTACAACTGGGTGTATATAAAAGTTATTGTACATAACTTACAACTGGGTGTATATAAAAGTTATTGTACATAACTTACAACTGGGTGTATATAAAAGTTATTGTACATAACTTACAACTGGGTGTATATAAAAGTTATTGTACATAACTTACAACTGGGTGTATATAAAAGTTATTGTACATAACTTACAACTGGGTGTATATAAAAGTTATTGTACATAACTTACAACTGGGTGTATATAAAAGTTATTGTACACAACATACAACTGGGTGTATATAAAAGTTATTGTACATAACTTACAACTGGGTGTATATAAAAGTTATTGTACATAACTTACAACTGAGTGTATATAAAAGTTATTGTACACAACATACAACTGGGTGTATATAAAAGTTATTGTACATAACATACAACTGGGTGTTTATAAAAGTTATTGTACATAACATACAACTGGGTGTTTATAAAAGTTATTGTACATAACATACAACTGGGTGTATATAAAAGTTATTGTACATAACATACAACTGGGTGTATATAAAAGTTATTGTACATAACTTACAACTGAGTGTATATAAAAGTTATTGTACATAACTTACAACTGGGTGTATATAAAAATTATTGTACATAACTTACAACTGGGTGTATATAAATGTTATTGTATATAACATACAATTGGGTGTTTATAAAAGTTATTGTACATAACTTACAACTGGGTGTATATAAAAGTTATTGTACATAACTTACAACTGGGTGTATATAAAAATTATTGTACATAACTTACAACTGGGTGTATATAAAAGTTATTGTACATAACTTACAAATGGGTGTATATAAAAGTTATTGTACATAACATACAATTGGGTGTATATAAAAGTTATTGTACATAACTTACAACTGGGTGTATATAAAAATTATTGTACATAACTTACAACTGGGTGTATATAAAAGTTATTGTACATAACTTACAACTGGGTGTATATAAAAGTTATTGTACATAACATACAATTGGGTGTATATAAAAGTTATTGTACATAACTTACAACTGGGTGTATATAAAAGTTATTGTACATAACATACAATTGGGTGTATATAAAAGTTATTGTACATAACTTACAACTGGGTGTATATAAAAGTTATTGTACATAACATACAATTGGGTGTATATAAAAGTTATTGTACATAACTTACAACTGGGTGTATATAAAAGTTATTGTATATAACTTACAACTGGGTGTATATAAATGTTATTGTACATAACTTACAACTGGGTGTATATAAAAGTTATTGTACAATGCACATACATGTAACTTACAACTGGGTGTATATAAAAGTTATTGTACATAACATACAATTGGGTGTATATAAAGGTTATTGTACATAACTTACAACTGGGTGTATATAAAAGTTATTGTACACAACTTACAACTGGGTGTATATAAAAGTTATTGTACATAACTTACAACTGGGTGTATATAAAAGTTATTGTAAATACATGTAACTTACAACTGGGTGTATATAAAAGTTATTGTACATAACTTACAACTGGGTGTATATAAAAGTTATTTTACATAACTTACAACTGGGTATATATAAAAGTTATTGTACATATCTTACAACTGGGTGTACATAAAAGTTATTGTACATAACTTACAACTGGGTGTATATAAAAGTTATTGTACATAACTTACAACTGGGTGTATATAAAAGTTATTGTACATAACATACAATTGGGTGTATATAAAAGTTATTGTACATAACATACAACTGGGTGTATATAGTTATTGTACATAACATACAACTGGGTGTATATTAAAGTTATTGTACATAACTTACAAATGGGTATATATAAAAGTTATTGTACATAACTTACAACTGGGTGTATATAAATGTTATTGTATATAACATACAATTGGGTGTTTATAAAAGTTATTGTACATAACTTACAACTGGGTGTATATAAAAGTTATTGTACATAACTTACAACTGGGTGTATATAAAAGTTATTGTACATAACATACAATTGGGTGTTTATAAAAGTTATTGTACATAACTTACAACTGGGTGTATATAAAAGTTATTGTACATAACTTACAACTGGGTGTATATAAAAGTTATTGTACATAACTTACAACTGGGTGTATATAAAAGTTATTGTACATAACATACAATTGGGTGTATATAAAAGTTATTGTACATAACTTACAACTGGGTGTATATAAAAGTTATTGTACATAACATACAACTGGGTATATATAAAAGTTATTGTACATGACTTACAACTGGGTGTATATAAAAGTTATTGTACATAACTTACAACTGGGTGTATATAAAAGTTATTGTACATAACTTACAACTGGGTGTATATAAAAGTTATTGTACATAACATACAATTGGGTGTATATAAAAGTTATTGTACATAACTTACAACTGGGTGTATATAAAAGTTATTGTATATAACTTACAACTGGGTGTATATAAATGTTATTGTACATAACTTACAACTGGGTGTATATAAAAGTTATTGTACAATGCACATACATGTAACTTACAACTGGGTGTATATAAAAGTTATTGTACATAACATACAATTGGGTGTATATAAAAGTTATTGTACATAACTTACAACTGGGTGTATATAAAAGTTATTGTACACAACTTACAACTGGGTGTATATAAAAGTTATTGTACATAACTTACAACTGGGTGTATATAAAAGTTATTGTACATACATGTAACTTACAACTGGGTGTATATAAAAGTTATTGTACATAACTTACAACTGGGTGTATATAAAAGTTATTTTACATAACTTACAACTGGGTATATATAAAAGTTATTGTACATATCTTACAACTGGGTGTACATAAAAGTTATTGTACATAACTTACAAATTGGTGTATATAAAAGTTATTGTACATAACTTACAACTGGGTGTATATAAAAGTTATTGTACATAACTTACAACTGGGTGTATATTAAAGTTATTGTACATAACATACAACTGGGTGTATATAAAAGTTATTGTACATAACTTACAACTGGGTGTATATAAAAGTTATTGTACATAACATACAACTGGGTGTATATAAAAGTTATTGTACATAACATACAACTGGGTGTATATAGTTATTGTACATAACATACAACTGGGTGTATATAAGAGTTATTGTACATAACATACAACTGGGTGTATATAAGAGTTATTGTACATAACATACAACTGGGTGTATATAAGAGTTATTGTACACAATGTTTCATCATTGACCTATGTGTTATATATGTTATATTATTAATTATACCAATCAATAAACATGTAATGATCATTTTCATTTTATAAGTTACATGTAGTTCTTAGATGCTCTCAATACCTACTAATAAAACATACATGTGTTCATAAATTGTATAGACTACATGTGTTCATAAATTATATAGACTACATGTGTTCATAAATTGTATAGACTACATGTGTTCATAAATTGTATAGACTACATGTGTTCATAAATTGTATAGACTACATGTGTTCATAAATTGTATAGACTACATGTGTTCATAAATTGTATAGACTACATGTGTTCATAAATTGTATAGACTACATGTGTTCATAAATTGTATAGGCTACATGCTACTTATTAATACTCTAATTACATTAATTAGCTACTCACATTAATTAATACATTAATTACATTTATTAACATATTTATTAAGATATTTATCACATACAAATAATTAAATCATTTGATCATACACATTAAATAGTGCTATTTTATGATCACAAGGTTGTATCAAAATGCAATCCTCAATGGCTACATTCAATGTCTGCATTCAATGTCTACATTCAATGTCTACATTCAATGTCTACATTCAATGTCTACATTCAATGTCTACATTCAATGTCTACATTCAATGTCTACATTCAATGTCTACATTCAATGTCTACATTCAATGTCTACATTCAATGTCTACATTCAATGTCTACATTCAATGTCTACATTCAATGTCTACAGTTTAGAAATACACTATGAAAGGGAAAACTTTCTATCGATGACGAATGGTGATGAATGACCTGAATGATTGGATGAATGAGTGGACGGTGTAATAAAAATAATAAACACGTGCGCTCGGGCAATATCACAATTTATAATGCCTAGCCTTGGACTGACACATTTAAGCTATAACAGTACTTAGTAAACTTGGAAAGCGTGCAACCTCACACTTACGTTTTGGATGGTGGCATACTGAACGTACAGTCCTGTTCTGCTAAATACCGATATGATCCCTACGTCAGTCTTCACTAAGATCACCAACGTATAACGTAACAACTGGAATTTTTTAGAACACTTGTTATATCATGGCAGTGGTCGTTCTTGCAATACAACTTGCCAAGATCACAGTTCCACTACTGTTTACCAATCCTATTTTCGCTCCACAAGTTTAAGACATGCGCAGAGGAAGTGTTATAGCGCCATCTACGGGTGTTTCGCTTGATTCATTCTTTCGTTTATTCATTACGGATTTCGAGACTGAGAATACACAGAAGCAAACGTACAGGGCGATGAATCGAAACATGTGGACTTGTGGATGAACATTTGGCAAAAGCCAGAAGGAGAGAGTGACAACTATAAATGTAATTCATATTAAGACAGTAAAACAATTCTTATTTCAATAGAATCCTTTGTTTCATGTTGAGATAGACACCATTAAAGATAACACACACAACATCACTTACATCGTGTGAGCTCTGTATATAAACAGTAACAAAAGGTATAATCTGTTAAAGTTCAAACCAAATCCATGGTTCTTCAGCCAGTGACAATTGGTAGAATATGTTATTAAAATTAGTGTGCATTCTGTCACTGGTTATATCATTAACTAAATACAGAGCCCACACAGTGTAATAAGTAATGTTTGTGTGTTATCTTTATGGTGTCTACCTCAACATGAATCCTTGTGATCAGACTCACTGATCTTAATAGTTTGGGTAAAAGCACTTATCACTATGGGAACTCGATAATTTGTGTACGTGGTGTAATAGTAATTGCCACAATTGTAGCCAACGGTAGAATTTATGTACGAAGTGTTATAGTAATTGCCACAAGTGTAGCCAACGGGTAAATTTATGTACGAAGTGTTATAGTAATTGCCACAAGTGTAGCCAACGGGTAAATTTATGTACGAAGTGTTATAGTAATTGCCACAAGTGTAGCCAACGGGTAAATTTATGTACGAAGTGTTATAGTAATTGCCACAAGTGTAGCCAACGGGTAAATTTATGTACGTAGTGTTATAGTAATTGCCACAAGTGTAGCCAACGGGTAAATTTATGTACGAAGTGTTATAGTAATTGCCACAAGTGTAGCCAACGGGTAAATTTATGTACGTAGTGTTATAGTAATTGCCACAAGTGTAGCCAACGGGTAAATTTATGTACGTAGTGTTATAGTAATTGCCACAAGTGTAGCCAACGGGTAAATTTATGTACGAAGTGTTATAGTAATTGCCACAAGTGTAGCCAACGGGTAAATTTATGTACGTAGTGTTATAGTAATTGCCACAAGTGTAGCCAACGGGTAAATTTATGTACGAAGTGTTATAGTAATTGCCACAAGTGTAGCCAACGGGTAAATTTATGTACGTAGTGTTATAGTAATTGCCACAAGTGTAGCCAACGGGTAAATTTATGTACGTAGTGTTATAGTAATTGCCACAAGTGTAGCCAACGGGTAAATTTATGTACGTAGTGTTATAGTAATTGCCACAAGTGTAGCCAACGGTAGAATTTATGTACGAAGTGTTATAGTAATTGCCACAAGTGTAGCCAACGGGCGAATTCAAGTTATGTACGTAGTGTTATAGTAATTGCCACAAGTGTAACCAACGGGTAAATTTATGTACGTAGTGTTATAGTAATTGCCACAAGTGTAGCCAACGGGTAAATTTATGTACGAAGTGTTATAGTAATTGCCACAAGTGTAGCCAACGGGTAAATTTATGTACGAAGTGTTATAGTAATTGCCACAAGTGTAGCCAACGGTAGAATTTATGTACGTAGTGTTATAGTAATTGCCACAAGTGTAGCCAACGGGTAAATTTATGTACGAAGTGTTATAGTAATTGCCACAAGTGTAGCCAACGGGTGAATTAATGTACGTAGTGTTATAGTAATTGCCACAAGTGTAGCCAACGGGTAAATTTATGTACGAAGTGTTATAGTAATTGCCACAAGTGTAGCCAACGGGTAAATTTATGTACGAAGTGTTATAGTAATTGCCACAAGTGTAGCCAACGGTAGAATTTATGTACGTAGTGTTATAGTAATTGCCACAAGTGTAGCCAACGGGTAAATTTATGTACGAAGTGTTATAGTAATTGCCACAAGTGTAGCCAACGGGTGAATTAATGTACGAAGTGTTATAGTAATTGCCACAAGTGTAGCCAACGGGTAAATTTATGTACGAAGTGTTATAGTAATTGCCACAAGTGTAGCCAACGGGTAAATTTATGTACGAAGTGTTATAGTAATTGCCACTAGTGTAGCCAACGGGTAAATTTATGTACGTAGTGTTATAGTAATTGCCACAAGTGTAGCCAACGGTAGAATTTATGTACGTAGTGTTATAGTAATTGCCACAAGTGTAGCCAACGGGTAAATTTATGTACGAAGTGTTATAGTAATTGCCACAAGTGTAGCCAACGGTAGAATTTATGTACGTAGTGTTATAGTAATTGCCACAAGTGTAGCCAACGGTAGAATTTATGTACGAAGTGTTATAGTAATTGCCACAAGTGTAGCCAACGGGTGAATTTATGTACGAAGTGTTATAGTAATTGCCACAAGTGTAGCCAACGGGTAAACTTATGTACGTAGTGTTATAGTAATTGCCACAAGTGTAGCCAACGGGTAAATTTATGTACGTAGTGTTATAGTAATTGCCACAATTGTAGCCAACGGTAGAATTTATGTACGTAGTGTTATAGTAATTGCCACAAGTGTAGCCAACGGGTAAATTTATGTACGTAGTGTTATAGTAATTGCCACAAGTGTAGCCAACGGGTAAATTTATGTACGTAGTGTTATAGTAATTGCCACAAGTGTAGCCAACGGTAGAATTTATGTACGAAGTGTTATAGTAATTGCCACAAGTGTAGCCAACGGGTAAATTTATGTACGAAGTGTTATAGTAATTGCCACAAGTGTAGCCAACGGGTAAATTTATGTACGAAGTGTTATAGTAATTGCCACAAGTGTAGCCAACGGGTAAATTTATGTACGTAGTGTTATAGTAATTGCCACAAGTGTAGCCAACGGTAGAATTTATGTACGAAGTGTTATAGTAATTGCCACAAGTGTAGCCAACGGGTAAATTTATGTACGAAGTGTTATAGTAATTGCCACAAGTGTAGCCAACGGGTAAATTTATGTACGAAGTGTTATAGTAATTGCCACAAGTGTAGCCAACGGGTAAATTTATGTACGAAGTGTTATAGTAATTGCCACAAGTGTAGCCAACGGGTAAATTTATGTACGAAGTGTTATAGTAATTGCCACAAGTGTAGCCAACGGGTAAACTTATGTACGAAGTGTTATAGTAATTGCCACAAGTGTAGCCAACGGGTAAATTTATGTACGAAGTGTTATAGTAATTGCCACAAGTGTAGCCAACGGTAGAATTTATGTACGAAGTGTTATAGCAATTGCCACAAGTGTAGCCAACGGGTAAATTTATGTACGTAGTGTTATAGTAATTGCCACAAGTGTAGCCAACGGGTAAATTTATGTACGAAGTGTTATAGTAATTGCCACAAGTGTAGCCAACGGGTAAATTTATGTACGTAGTGTTATAGTAATTGCCACAAGTGTAGCCAACGGGTAAATTTATTTACGAAGTGTTATAGTAATTGCCACAACTGTAGCCAACGGGTAAACTTATGTACGTAGTGTTATAGTAATTGCCACAAGTGTAGCCAACGGGTAAATTTATTTACGAAGTGTTATAGTAATTGCCACAAGTGTAGCCAACGGTAGAATTTATGTACGTAGTGTTATAGTAATTGCCACAAGTGTAGCCAACGGGTAAATTTATGTACGAAGTGTTATAGTAATTGCCACAAGTGTAGCCAACGGGTAAATTTATGTACGAAGTGTTATAGTAATTGCCACAATTGTAGCCAACGGGTAAATTTATGTACGAAGTGTTATAGTAATTGCCACAAGTGTAGCCAACGGGTAAATTTATGTACGAAGTGTTATAGTAATTGCCACAAGTGTAGCCAACGGCCCGGTAAATTTATGTACGAAGTGTTATAGTAATTGCCACAAGTGTAGCCAACGGTAGAATTTATGTACGTAGTGTTATAGTAATTGCCACAAGTGTAGCCAACGGGTAAATTTATGTACGAAGTGTTATAGTAATTGCCACAAGTGTAGCCAACGGGTGAATTAATGTACGAAGTGTTATAGTAATTGCCACAAGTGTAGCCAACGGTAGAATTTATGTACGAAGTGTTATAGTAATTGCCACAAGTGTAGCCAACGGTAGAATTTATGTACGAAATGTTATAGTAATTGCCACAAGTGTAGCCAACGGTAGAATTTATGTACGTAGTGTTATAGTAATTGCCACAAGTGTAGCCAACGGGTAAACTTATGTACGTAGTGTTATAGTAATTGCCACAAGTGTAGCCAACGGGTAAATTTATGTACGTAGTGTTATAGTAATTGCCACAAGTGTAGCCAACGGTAGAATTTATGTACGTAGTGTTATAGTAATTGCCACAAGTGTAGCCAACGGGTAAATTTATGTACGAAGTGTTATAGTAATTGCCACAAGTGTAGCCAACGGGTAAATTTATGTACGAAGTGTTATAGTAATTGCCACAAGTGTAGCCAACGGGTAAATTTATGTACGAAGTGTTATAGTAATTGCCACAAGTGTAGCCAACGGGTGAATTTATGTACGAAGTGTTATAGTAATTGCCACAAGTGTAGCCAACGGTAGAATTTATGTACGAAGTGTTATAGTAATTGCCACAAGTATAGCCAACGGGTAAATTTATGTACGTAGTGTTATAGTAATTGCCACAAGTGTAGCCAACGGGTAAATTTATGTACGTAGTGTTATAGTAATTGCCACAAGTGTAGCCAACGGGTAAATTTATGTACGTAGTGTTATAGTAATTGCCACAATTGTAGCCAACGGTAGAATTTATGTACGTAGTGTTATAGTAATTGCCACAAGTGTAGCCAACGGGTAAATTTATGTACGTAGTGTTATAGTAATTGCCACAAGTGTAGCCAATGGGTAAATTTATGTACGTAGTGTTATAGTAATTGCCACAAGTGTAGCCAACGGGTAAACTTATGTACGTAGTGTTATAGTAATTGCCACAAGTGTAGCCAACGGTAGAATTTATGTACGAAGTGTTATAGTAATTGCCACAAGTGTAGCCAACGGGTAAATTTATGTACGTAGTGTTATAGTAATTGCCACAAGTGTAGCCAACGGTAGAATTTATGTACGAAGTGTTATAGTAATTGCCACAAGTGTAGCCAACGGGTAAATTTATGTACGAAGTGTTATAGTAATTGCCACAAGTGTAGCCAACGGGTAAATTTATGTACGTAGTGTTATAGTAATTGCCACAAGTGTAGCCAACGGGCGAATTTATGTACGAAGTGTTATAGTAATTGCCACAAGTGTAGCCAACGGGTAAATATATGTACGAAGTGTTATAGTAATTGCCACAAGTGTAGCCAACGGGTAAATTTATGTACGTAGTGTTATAGTAATTGCCACAAGTGTAGCCAACGGGTAAATTTATGTACGTAGTGTTATAGTAATTGCCACAAGTGTAGCCAACGGGTAAACTTATGTACGTAGTGTTATAGTAATTGCCACAAGTGTAGCCAACGGTATAATTTATGTACGAAGTGTTATAGTAATTGCCACAAGTGTAGCCAACGGGCGAATTTATGTACGTAGTGTTATAGTAATTGCCACAAGTGTAGCCAACGGTAGAATTTATGTACGTAGTGTTATAGTAATTGCCACAAGTGTAGCCAACGGGTAAACTTATGTACGTAGTGTTATAGTAATTGCCACAAGTGTAGCCAACGGTAGAATTTATGTACGAAGTGTTATAGTAATTGCCACAAGTGTAGCCAACGGGCGAATTTATGTACGTAGTGTTATAGTAATTGCCACAAGTGTAGCCAACGGTAGAATTTATGTACGAAGTGTTATAGTAATTGCCACAAGTGTAGCCAACGGGCAAATTTATGTACGTAGTGTTATAGTAATTGCCACAAATGTAACCAACGGGTAAATTTATGTACGTAGTGTTATAGTAATTGCCACAAGTGTAGCCAACGGGTAAATTTATGTACGAAGTGTTATAGTAATTGCCACAAGTGTAGCCATCTCAATTTGACATCATCCGGGGCAAAGTAGAGAGGTATTTCAAGCTTTAAGGATTTGTTATTATGAAATGGCGAGAGTGTCCTCAATTGTCGGTTGATCACATATGCTTCGGGATTGGGCTACCTAGTACCTGACTACGCCCCTGTACCAAGCACCTGACCATGTCTATGTACCTAGTACCTGACCACACCCCTGTACCTAGTACCTGACCACATCCCTTTACCTAGTACCTGACCACAACCCTGTAGCTCGTACCTGACTACGCCCCTGTAGCTAGTACCTGACCACGCCCCTGTACCTAGTATCTGACCACACCCCTGTACCTAGTACCTGACCACATCCCTTTACCTAGTACCTGACCACAACCCTGTAGCTCGTACCTGACTACGCCCATGTACCTAGTACCTGACCACACCCCTGTAGCTAGTACCAGACCACTCCACTGTACCTAGTACCTGAGCACATCCCTTTACCTAGTACCTGACCACAACCCTGTAGCTCGTACCTGACTACGCCCATGTACCTAGTACCTGACCACACCCCTGTACCTAGTACCAGACCACTCCACTGTACCTAGTACCTGACCACATCCCTTTACATAGTACCTGACCACACCCCAATACCTATTACCTGACGACACCTCTGTACCTAGTACCCGACCAATACCCTATACCTAGTACCTGACCACGCCCCTGTACCTAGTATCTGACCACACCCCTGTACCTAGTACCTGACCACGCCCCTGTACCTAGTACCTGACCACACCCCTATACCTAGTACCTGACCACGCCCCTGTACCTAGTACCTGACCACGCCCCTGTACCTAGTACCTGACCACACCCCTATACCTAGTACCTGACCACGCCCCTGTACCTAGTACTTGACCACGCCCCTGTACCTAGTACCTGACCACGCTCCTGTACCTAGTACCTGACCACGCCCCTATACCTAGTAGCTGACCACGCCCCTGTACCTAGTACCTGACCACACCCCTGTACCTAGTACCTGACCACACCCCTGCACCTAGTACCTGACTACGCCCATGTACCTAGTACCTGACCACACCCCTGTACCTAGTACCTGACCACACCCCTATACCTAGTACCTGACCACGCCCCTGTACCTAGTACCTGACCACACCCCTGTACCTAGTACCTGACCACACCCCTGTACCTAGTACCTGACCACGCCCCTGTACCTAGTACCTGACCACACCCCTGTACCTAGTACCTGACCACACCCCTGTACCTAGTACCTGACCACGCCCCTGTACCTAGTACCTGACCACGCCCCTGTAATTAGTACCTGACCACACCCCTATACCTAGTACCTGACCACGCCCCTGTACCTAGTACCTGACCACGCCCCTGTACCTAGTACCTGACCACGCCCCTGTACCTAGTACCTGAAAGCACCCCTGTACCTATTTCCTGACCGCGCCCCTGTACCTAGTACCTGACCACTCCACTGTACCTAGTACCTGACTACGCCCCTCTACCTAGTACCTGACTATGCCCCTGTAGCTAGTACCTGACCACACCCCTGTAGCTAGTACCTGACCACACCCCTGTACCTAGTACCTGACCACACCCCTATACCTAGTACCTGACCACGCCCCTATACCTAGTACCTGACCACACCCCTGTACCTAGTACCTGACCACGCCCCTGTACCTAGTACCTGACCACACCCCTATACCTAGTACCTGACCACGCCCCTGTAGCTAGTACCTGACCACACCCCTGTAGCTAGTACCTGACCACACCCCTGTACCTAGTACCTGACCACACCCCTATACCTAGTACTTGACCACGCCCCTATACCTAGTACCTGACCACACCCCTGTACCTAGTACCTGACCACGCCCCTGTACCTAGTACCTGACCACACCCCTGTACCTAGTACCTGAAAGCACCCCTGTACCTATTTCCTGACCACACCCCTGTACCTAGTACCTGACTACGCCCCTCTACCTAGTACCTGACTACGCCCCTGTAGCTAGTACCTGACCACACCCCTGTAGCTAGTACCTGACCACACCCCTGTACCGAGTACCTGACCACACCCCTGTACCTAGTACCTGACCACACCCCTTTACTTAATACTTGACACACCCCTGTAGACAGTACCTGACCACACCCCTGTACCTAGTACCTGACCACGCCCATGTACCTAGTACCTGACCACACCCCTGTACCTAATACCTGACTACACACCTGTACCTAGTACCTGACCACGCCCATGTACCTAGTACCTGACCACACCCCTTTACTTAATACTTGACACACCCCTGTAGACAGTACCTGACCACGCCCATGTACCTAGTACCTGACCACACCCCTGTACCTAGTACCTGACCACATCCCTTTACCTAGTACCTGACCACACCCCTGTAGCCAGTACCTGACCACACCCCTGTACCTAGTACCTGACCACACCCCTGTAGCCAGTACCTGACCACACCCCTGTACCTAGTACCTGATCACTCCCCTGTACCTAGTACCGGACCACACCCCTGTACCTAGTACCTGACCACACCCCTGTAGCCAGTACCTGACCACACCCCTGTACCTAGTACCTGATCACTCCCCTGTACCTAGTACCGGACCACACCCCTGTACCTAGTACCTGACCACACCCCTGTAGCCAGTACCTGACCGCACCCCTGTACCTAGTACCTAACCACACCCCTGTACCTAGTACCTGACCACGCCCATGTACCTAGTACCTGAACAAGTTTACATGAAAATATTTGATATCTAACTCTTTACCTAATGAACTGCTGGTAGTGACGGCCATGATTAACATTGTTGATGCTGGTGATCGAACTAGCCGTTGAACAACAATGTGTGACAGATCTCATAAAGTATTTACATGTTGGAGTGTCTAAACAATGTGTGACAGATCTCATAAAGTATTTACATGTTGGAGTGTCTAAACAATGTGTGACAGATCTCACAAAGTATTTACATGTTGGAGTGTCTAAACAATGTGTGACAGATCTCACAAAGTATTTACATGTTGGAGTGTCTAAACAATGTGTGACAGATCTCACAAAGTATTTATATGTTGGAGTGTCTAAACAATGTGTGACAGATCTCATAAAGTATTTACATGTTGGAGTGTCTAAACAATGTGTGACAGATCTCATAAAGTATTTACATGTTGGAGTGTCTAAACAATGTGTGACAGATCTCATAAAGTATTTACATGTTGGAGTGTCTAAACAATGTGTGACAGATCTCATAAAGTATTTACATGTTGGAGTGTCTAAACAATGTGTGACAGATCTCATAAAGTATTTACATGTTGGAGTGTCTAAACAATGTGTGACAGATCTCATAAAGTATTTACATGTAGGAGTGTCTAAACAATGTGTGACAGATCTCATAAAGTATTTACATGTTGGAGTGTCTAAACAATGTGTGACAGATCTCATAAAGTATTTACATGTTGGACTGTCTCAACAATGTGTGACAGATCTCATAAAGTATTTACATGTTAGAGTGTCTCAACAATGTGTGACAGATCTCATAAAGTATTTACATGTTGGAGTGTCTAAACAATGTATGACAGATCTCATAAAGTATTTACATGTTGGAGTGTCTAAACAATGTATGACAGATCTCACAAAGTATTTACATGTTGGAGTGTCTAAACAATGTGTGACAGATCTCATAAAGTATTTACATGTTAGAGTGTCTAAACAATGTGTGACAGATCTCATAAAGTATTTACATGTTGGAGTGTCTAAACAATGTGTGACAGATCTCACAAAGTATTTACATGTTGGAGTGTCTAAACAATGTGTGACAGATCTCATAAAGTATTTACAAGTTGGAGTGTCTAAACAATGTGTGACAGATCTCATAAAGTATTTACATGTTAGAGTGTCTCAACAATGTGTGACAGATCTCATAAAGTATTTACATGTTAGAGTGTCTCAACAATGTGTGACAGATCTCATAAAGTATTTACATGTTGGAGTGTCTAAACAATGTGTGACAGATCTCATAAAGTATTTACATGTTGGAGTGTCTAAACAATGTGTGACAGATCTCACAAAGTATTTACATGTTGGAGTGTCTAAACAATGTGTGACAGATCTCATAAAGTATTTACATGTTGGAGTGTCTAAACAATGTGTGACAGATCTCATAAAGTATTTACATGTTGGAGTGTCTAAACAATGTGTGACAGATCTCATAAAGTATTTACATGTTGGAGTGTCTAAACAATGTGTGACAGATCTCATAAAGTATTTACATGTTAGAGTGTTTCAACAATGTGTGACAGATCTCATAAAGTATTTACATGTTGGAGTGTCTCAACAATGTGTGACAGATCTCATAAAGTATTTACATGTTGGAGTGTCTCAACAATGTGTGACAGATCTCATAAAGTATTTACATGTTAGAGTGTTTCAACAATGTGTGACAGATCTCACAAAGTATTTACATGTTGGAGTGTCTAAACAATGTGTGACAGATCTCATAAAGTATTTACATGTTAGAGTGTTTCAACAATGTATGACAGATCTCATAAAGTATTTACATGTTAGAGTGTCTCAACAATGTGTGACAGATCTCATAAAGTATTTACATGTTAGAGTGTTTCAACAATGTGTGACAGATCTCATAAAGTATTTACATGTTGGAGTGTCTAAACAATGTGTGACAGATCTCATAAAGTATTTACATGTTGGAGTGTCTCAACAATGTGTGACAGATCTCATAAAGTATTTACATGTTGGAGTATCTCAACAATGTGTGACAGATCTCATAAAGTATTTACATGTTGGAGTGTCCCAACAATGTGTGACAGATCTCATAAAGTATTTACATGTTGGAGTGTCTAAACAATGTGTGACAGATCTCATAAAGTATTTACATGTTGGAGTGTCTCAACAATGTGTGACAGATCTCACAAAGTATTTACATGTTAGAGTGTTTCAACAATGTGTGACAGATCTCACAAAGTATTTACATGTTGGAGTGTCTAAACAATGTGTGACAGATCTCATAAAGTATTTACATGTTAGAGTGTTTCAACAATGTGTGACAGATCTCATAAAGTATTTACATGTTGGAGTGTCTAAACAATGTGTGACAGATCTCATAAAGTATTTACATGTTGGAGTGTCTAAACAATGTGTGACAGATCTCATAAAGTATTTACATGTTGGAGTGTAACAACAATGTGTGACAGATCTCATAAAGTATTTACATGTTGGAGTGTCTAAACAATGTGTGACAGATCTCATAAAGTATTTACATGTTGGAGTGTCTCAACAATGTGTGACAGATCTCACAAAGTATTTACATGTTAGAGTGTTTCAACAATGTGTGACAGATCTCACAAAGTATTTACATGTTGGAGTGTCCCAACAATGTGTGACAGATCTCATAAAGTATTTACATGTTGGAGTGTCTAAACAATGTGTGACAGATCTCACAAAGTATTTACATGTTGGAGTGTCTAAACAATGTGTGACAGATCTCATAAAGTATTTACATGTTGGAGTGTCTAAACAATGTGTGACAGATCTCATAAAGTATTTACATGTTGGAGTGTCTAAACAATGTGTGACAGATCTCACAAAGTATTTACATGTTAGAGTGTTTCAACAATGTGTGACAGATCTCATAAAGTATTTACATGTTGGAGTGTCTAAACAATGTGTGACAGATCTCATAAAGTATTTACATGTTGGAGTGTCTAAACAATGTGTGACAGATCTCATAAAGTATTTACATGTTGGAGTGTCTAAACAATGTGTGACAGATCTCATAAAGTATTTACATGTTGGAGTGTCTAAACAATGTGTGACAGATCTCATAAAGTATTTACATGTTGGAGTGTCTAAACAATGTGTGACAGATCTCATAAAGTATTTACATGTTGGAGTGTCTAAACAATGTGTGACAGATCTCATAAAGTATTTACATGTTGGAGTGTCTAAACAATGTGTGACAGATCTCATAAAGTATTTACATGTTGGAGTGTCTAAACAATGTGTGACAGATCTCATAAAGTATTTACATGTTGGAGTGTCTAAACAATGTGTGACAGATCTCATAAAGTATTTACATGTTAGAGTGTTTCAACAATGTGTGACAGATCTCATAAAGTATTTACATGTTATATAATTGTATACTAGTACATGTATATATTTACATGTCATACCTCTCAGTATCGAAACAATAAACGGTTCATGCATATATTCGGAACAAGTAGCCGGTGGGGGTCAGCTATGAAACGGTGATGCGAAGCCCAGGGTTAGTCGAATCTCCACTAAAACTACATCGAGCTGTAAGCCATTAATACACGTACAATTACTGAAATTTAACTAGCAAATTACAGTCTACCATCTTTGAAACAAGTGAATATATCCATCGCCCTTTTGTAATAAAACCTGGCGAATCTCATAAGCTTAAGGTGAACAGATTACACTAACCTAGATCGGGTGGTGGTGTCTGTGGATGGTAGGCTGGTAGCCTGAATGAGAATGAATGGGTACTCTTAGGTAGGTTTTATTTGAGTAGACGTGGTAACAAGGACAAAAATAGTTGACAAAACAACTACTTGAGTGGTAGACCTGATTATTTTTTTCTTCAAAATTATTGTCTAGTATTAAATTGATTTTACTGGCACGAAAGAAGAGATTCAGTTGAAGTTTACTATACGAAAAGTCAAATTTACCCACCTTTACCCAACCTTTACCATACCTGTGACCCACCTAACTACCATCTCTGTCAAGGGGTAGTACGAGACAAAGTGACACTTTTGACTGTTCACAGCCCCCAGGGGAGAGGTCACCGGGGGTGAACTAATGTGGTAAAACAGGATCTAGAAACAAGTCAATCAGTGCTGCCTTAATTGAAAGACAAAGGGCAGCACTGGTAAACCCACCCAAAGAAGACATATTTATAGATATGCAGACGATCCTATGTAAACAAACAGTGACGGAATATTGATAGAATCAAGGGGCATTTCTTTCTCTGAGAGATATCAAAACTATTAGGAAGAAGACAAAAAGGTCTAGGAGTACAGCATCTCAGATACTGCCAGCGTTGTATAATTATGGTGTAGCTACATCATTTTTGAACGATCATCTGGACACACACGGTGATATAAAATCACATAATGAAAACAGAATCTTCTCCTTACACAATGTCTAATAGGTTGAATACATGTATTTATAAAACCAACAACCCATGAATGGTACTCCCGCTCAGGTTTGACAATTTGATAATGATGTTCATCTCATTTTTAAGGTCAAGACCTATCGAAAGACATATTACTTGCATACTTTAAATCGAAAAAACTTCTCAACATCTTGACGATAATTACATTAATTAATTAATTAGGAAACTTTAACTATTCTTTAGCTTACCTTGGAGTGGTTTGATGATTGAAAAGTTATGTTCACTCAAAATCAAGTGTCAATAACTATTGAACAAAAAGTATCACGTATGCTTACTAATGTATTGTTTTACATGTTAATTACACTAATTAACACTTGTTTAGCATGCATGTATATCTAACAAGGGAGGAGGTATTTAATGATGAGAGTAAGGGATTCAAATACTCCAATACCTAATGAGAGACATACAACTAACAGGGGCGTTCAAAAAATGTATAGTTATTGTACGTTACAAGTAATCAGTGTCCTTAATTAAAGTAATTAAAAATACACATATTAATTCTATGGGAATGGTTGCACGATCGTACAGTGACTCCAAAGTAATTACTCACCTTCAGACCTACCCATAGACATATTACTTGCATAGGTTTTTTGAACAAATGATATCTCATGAATATTATTTTTTCACTAATTATGCTAATTAAGAAACGTCATTTTTGACCATGTTCCACCACTTAGATTTTTCTAGACTGTTGGTATGTTATTCAGCATAAAATTCTGAGCAAGATGCACTAAAAATTATTTCTGTTGCAATTATGTTTGGGTTCGGCCATTTTTTCCGCTAGATTGACTGGACTATAAGTCAAAGGTGTCACTTCGTCTCACACTCACCACATTTACACACCCTCTGCTAAAGATTTACCCCAATGGAAAGACATGGTCAAATATGACTTTTCGGATAGTGAAACTAAAATGGTGGACTCTATTGAAAGTTACAGCGGGTTAAAAATACACCAAACTCAACTTTTACAGAAGAGGATATGAACAATAAGTTCCAAAGCTACGTTTTATTTATTGATGTAGTAACTAATGGATATGCAATATCATGTCTGGTAGCGCAGAATTTTTCTTTCGACAAGGCGTGAAGGAACAGCAATCTAAAGTTTTGCCTTTATTGAAGGCATTCAGTTTACATCTGATATAAACATATTTTTGATCAATAGCATAGCATAGCATCAATTGAATCGTTACTATACAAAGTTACTAGTATGTATTCGAGTGAATAGACCCAATTGTTTTTATTCAAAACTATTGTCTAGTCTCTTACTCACGCCATTATGTCGTATGCATTGTCTACGTTTCTACTAGTATAGCTATTTGGTTGGAGTTACATGTCAATTCAAGGGAACAACATGAATAGATGTGTTCTCCGCTGTTACATTTGATTACGTTATTTCATCGAAATTCTAAAATAAAACAGGATAAAGGACAATGTAGCATAAAATAAAGATGATAAATTCAGTATCTGAAGAATATCTTTTCTAATATTTCAAAGGAACAATATGAATATATACATATTTAGTTTAGTTATTCAGCGTGAAGGCACTCTTACATTCGATTACGCAACGAACTTCCTCTTGGTCCGTCATGAATAAAGGTTGAAAGTAACAGCAGAGACACATTCTAATGTACCACCCAACCCCAACCACCAACCCACCAGAAAATAGTATCTTAAATCAAATTTTATTGCATTTTTAGCTATCATTCCAAGTTTTTTATTACTCAAATAAAATCTGACATTCAAATCCTCAACATAAACAACATGGAATGTACCCTTCTACATCTTTTGGTAATTCTCATACACAAATAACCTTTATTGCTGGGAATAAGTAGTCACATGCCAACTTGATGACTAAGTCTATCTCATTTTGACATCATACATAATATGCAATATGATATGCAAATAAATAAGCCAGAATTTATAATATTGTGATTAAAATGCAAAATTATACAACAGTCTACAAGTTTATCGTCTACAGGATGTCCATAAGTACATTTATACAGATATAAAGCAATCGTACAGTTCACATAAGTAGTATACAAAAGGAGAAAGCTGGCACACTTTCCTTTTTAATCTATTATATAGCCAAATAAAGTCTCTTTCCTATATTAATAAATTAATATTTATATTTTTTTATATTTATATAATCCATTAAAAGGCAAAATAAATCTTACCCATAAAAATTGATTAAAAAATGACTAAATTTGTTGTAGTTGTTATAAGTAAATTAATCGCTTAGTGACCTCACTATAAAGGTCAGGAAGTTCAATTAAACAGATAATATAATTATAGTATTATATGTATATACATACTTGACTATTAAATTCGAAAATGGCAAATAAGTATTGTTCTGGATTTAGAATTTGTTTTATGCGAGAGAACTGCCCCACTTGTGGTAGGTCAGCACCAGAATTCAAATGTGACAAATGTAACCAATGTTTTAAACAAAAACAAAATTTTTTCAAACATTTAAATGTAAAACATTCATGTAAGACTAAAAAATATGAACATCCTGATGCATGTCTAACATGCGGACGTATTTTTCCTGAATTTGTATGTAATAGATGTAAATTTGCATATAAATACAAAGGTCATTTAAAGATGCATTTTAACAGAAATACACCTTGCGTTAAAATAACCTAAGAGAGCTGCTGATTATTTTTGTGAATGTGGTAAAAAAAATTAAGTAGTCCACAGGGTTATCCTTCGTTATATATACATAAAAATAAAAGTTGTAAGTTTTTACAGTTTTTACAGTTAAAAAAAACCCCAATTTATATTTGAATATTAAAAAATCTTTTGATTATATATACAATATGACAAAGATTTTGAACCCACGCACTAAGCGAATGATAACAGTTGGCGGACGTGCATACAATAAGCTTTTACAGAATGGCAGTTTACAAAATTCACCTAGGGTTTATATGACGAAGATTATGAACCCACTCACTAAGCGAATGATAACGGTTGGTGGACGTGTATATAATAAACTTATACTGAATGGTAATCTACAACCATTGCCTGAGAATATCTTAGATTGGTCAATACCTAGTGGTCTCCATCGACCATTAATAGAACAATATATTATTAATCCTATTACTAAACGCATGATTAAAATAGGAAATGATACGTATCAAACTTTTATTAATAAAGGCTATCGTCACGTTGGTGGCGTTTTAATACCACCCACTGCAAGTAAATACCGTGAACTTGATAGAGCTTTTAAAGGATACGTTAAGTCGTATGAAATTGATATTACTGTGAATGAACCTCATACGTAATTAATTGAAAATAAATATTTAATAAAACAAATATTAGAACAAAATTTAGAAGATCAAGGTGGAATAAAAGCAATATTAACATTAAAAATAAAATTTGTTAAAAATGATAAAAATATGGAAGAAATAATGAGTGATGGTTATTTTAATAGTAGTCCATTAGCAATTATAAATTCTGATCAAATAGACGAACAAATGAGTGTAAGTTTTGAAAAAATTATTGAAAATATTGCTAAATGGTTACGTGAAGGTTCTGGTTGGCGAATAAAAAAAATACTTAATTTTTATATAAATATTGTAAGATACGAGCCTTTACGAGGTAACTCGTATATAAAATTGCCGAAAGAACTACAAAACCCAATGAAGGGTCTAATTAATATACAAAATACTGATAATGAGTGTTTCAGATGGTGTCATTTAGCGTATAAATTCCCAGTTGAAAAAAATAAATGTAGACCATCTAAATATAAACAACATATTAACTATTTAGATTATAGAGGAATTACATTTCCAGTAACTATAAAACAAATACCTAAAATCGAAAAACAAAATAATATATCGATTTCAGTATTTGGTTATAATAATAATAATAAAGAAGCATATCCAATTTACGTTAGTAAACAAACTAGTGAAGCGGTAGCGGATCATTTAGATTTATTATTAATAATCCATGACGAAAATAAACATTACGTTTGGATCAAAGACTTTAATCGATTCATGCATAGTATAACAAATCATAATGGAATAAAACATTTCTGTAGATATTGTTTACAGCATTTTTCAACCGTAGAGATTTTAAATAAACATAGTCCCATTTGTTTTGAAATAAACAAGACGCAGGCTATACGGTTACCAACCGAAGAAAATAAATGGTTATCATTTAAAAATTACCCTAAACAATTAAATACACCATTTGTTATTTACGCAGATTTTGAATCTATAACCGAAAAAGTGAATAATATTAATAATACCCTTCGGAATACAGTATTTACACAACATTATCAAAAGCATGAAGTATGTAGTTTCGGTTATAAACTAGTCTGTTGTTACGATGACACATTTAGTAAAAAAAATGTTATTTACAGAGGGCCAGAGGCATCCAAGAAATTCATGGAAATGATGTTATCGGAAGTTGATTATTGTAAGGATATTAAACAATGGCATTTTAACAAGCCTCTGTGTATGAGTACGAGTGATGAAAACTGTTTCCAAAAAGCGACGCAATGTCATATTTGTGAAACACCATACGAGAAAGATTGTACACGAGTTCATGATCATTGTCATATTACCGGTAAATACCGTGGTTCAGCACATGTAAAATGTAATATCAATTTCCAAGTAACGAAGAAAATACCCGTTATATTCCACAATTTAAAAGGATATGACAGTCATTTCATCGTACAAACCCTTGAAAATTTTAATGAAAAGATTAGTATTATCCCACATTCTATGGAAAAGTTTATGGCTATAATGGTTGGTAGTAATTTAGTCTTCATAGATAGTTTAAATTTCTTGAATGCTTCGTTAGAAAAACTCGTTAATAACACGAGTGATTTTAAATACACAGAACAAGAATTCCCTAATAGTTTAAAATTATTAACGAGAAAAGGTGTATATCCTTACGATTATATGGATTCCACCGAGAAATTCGATGATATTAATCTTCCACTAAAGGAAACATTCTATTCTATTCTAAATGAGACTGGTATTACCGATGAAGATTATGAGCATGCGCAAGATATATGGAAGCATTTTAATATGCAAACCATGGGTGATTACCATGATCTGTACCTTAAAACTGATGTACTTTTATTAACTGATGTATTTGAAAATTTCCGAAAGACATGCAATCTATACTATAACCTCGACCCTTGTCATTACTTTAGCGCTCCAGGATTATCTTGGGATGCCTGCTTAAAAATGACTAAAATTAATCTCGAATTATTAACGGATATAGATATGCATCTTTTTATAGAAAAAGGTCTTCGTGGAGGTATTTCATATATATCCGCTGGTCATGCAAAGGCAAACAATCCATATATGAAAGATTATGACTCAACCCAGGAATCAAAATATATCATGTATTTAGACGCAAATAATTTGTATGGTTGGGCAATGGTTCAATCTTTACCAACGGATGGTTTTAAATGGGTTGACTGCAAGTATATATCCTCGCTTGACTGCAAAGGCTTAAGTAAATACTTAGATAATTATACCAATGAAAGTGAACGTGGATTAATTCTTGAAGTTGATCTTGAATATCCTAATGAGTTGCATGATCTTCACAATGATTATCCTTTAGCACCTGAGAGACTATGTATTACCGAAGATATGTTATCTCCGCATAATAAAAAGATACGTGACTTATTTAATATCAAATGCGGAGATATAGAGAAATTAACTACAACTTTGAAACCAAAAAGGAATTACGTACTTCATTTCCAAAACTTAAAACAATATTTATCACTCGGTTTAAAAGTCACTAAAATCCATAGAGCTATTGAGTTTAACCAATCGAAGTGGATGTCGCAATACATTTTATTTAACACGGAAAAAAGAAAGAAAGCTAAAAATGCCTTCGAAAAAGATTTCTTCAAACTAATGAATAACTCTGTATTTGGACGAACCATGATGAATGTACGTAAGCATCGTAATATAAAATTATGTACGATGGAAAAACAAATCAAAAAATTAGTATCTAAACCAACGTTTGTTACACAAAAAATTATAACGAAAGGATTGGTTGCTGTTGAAAACAAAAAGGAAAGATTAACCCTAAACCAACCTTTATATGTTGGGATCAGTATTCTTGATTTATCCAAAACTTTAATGTATGACTTTCATTACAATTATATCAAAGAAAAATATGGTTCATTAGCCAAGTTGTTATTCACAGATACCGACTCATTAATGTATGAAATTACCGCCGTTGATCCCTATAAAGATTTCTATCGAGACAAAGACCTGTTCGATAATAGTGATTACTCAACTGAGAGTCCATACTATTTTGGTTTTAATAAAAAAGTAATCGGTAAAATGAAAGATGAATGTGCCGGTTTGCCAATCACCGAATTTATCGGACTTCGAAGTAAAATGTACTCTTATATCACCGAAACTTCGTCAACCCAGAAAGCAAAAGGTATTAAAAAGATAGTTATTAAAATGAACATAACTCATGAGGAATATAAGACTGTCCTTTTTGAAAATTTACAAAAGAGACATTCTATGAATACTATTCGATCGATAAATCACCAGATCGGTAGTTATACAATCAATAAGACTTCTTTGAGTTGCTTCAATGATAAACGCTATGTTCTCGATCATCGTAACACGTTAGCATATGGTCACGTTAATTTACCGAAGGATTGTACTGTAAGTAACTGTTAGTAACGGTAAGAGTAACCTTAGTAACCTTTAAGTTAGCTCGAGTAGAAATGAAATTGGCCGACCATTAAAATCTATTGGCACGTTATTTTGATCAGTTATCCAATTTCGAAGATTAGTTATATACATTTGATTGATGGGTACTGGAATATTATCGGGAAATGAATAAGTGGTAGCTTTTCCTATATCATCCTGGTCCTCTAACATTAAAATTTGTAAATAATTAGACCTTTTCCCATTGATGTAATTAGTAGGTGTATCTATAATATCACAGTAGACTACGTATTCAGTCACAGGAAGAAAATCTGCTTTATTTGGACTAATACCCGATGAATCATATTCTTTTTCTTCAAAACCAAGTAATCTCGCAAAATTCTTAGGCTTTGAAAAGTCTACTTTAACCTTATCATCGAGTACCATTTGTGTTTTTCCCGTTGCTAAAATTTTCTTAAAATTAATTAATTGCGATCTACCAATCGCTTGCGATAATGTTTCTACATTATAATTACCCGGTTCTACTTTTTTAACTGATCGTTTAAGGTTAACGGTAAAAGCAATTTCATTGTTTTCTTTCGTAATATTATACCAGGAATTATATAGTTTACACTCCAACAATCGTATCTGTTTATAACCAATCAGTGTTTCTGTAAAATTGATAGTAATATCACTAGATTTTTCATATATATACAACTTCATTGTTTTAATATTATATTATATATATATTATATATAATATATACGAATTATATAAATACTATAATATGCCATCACCATCAGATTTTGGACTAGGTAGTAAGATAACACCTCGAGGATATGCACTTAGTGATCTCAGAGATATTAAGACAAAAAATTTATCCGGACGAGATAATAATAAAGATTTTATTTTAAGATGGAAAAATGAAAAGAAAATATATAGTATAGAACCATCGACGGTTCAATTAAACCACGAACATTCCAATAATTTAGCAGATTTAAATGATATAGACGATACGATCGAAGAATATAAAGTAACAAAATATCATATACCATTTGGTTTTGCGTATAGCAACAGAGCTGCTACGTTCTATACTTTTGATTTACCACGAGATTATGTTGAAATGCTTAAAAAGCCATTAACTATTGATCATGGTTTAACTGACCGAGTTCCTTATGTGTCAGTTTATAACGATAATGATAAAACATTTCGTTTAGCTGATATCAGACTTTATTTACCAGATCCTAGATTAGACCTGTTGAACTTAAAGCTACATTTTAAATTGGATGAAACAACAACAATAGTAGATGATGACAATATTTTTATTAGAAATATGAATTCAGGGAAATGGTTTTGTGATTATGCCCTTGATGAAGGAAATGTTATGTTATTTTATGATACGCAGTTTAAAACATACGCTTTGAAACCTGTTGATGTGGCTAAACTAGAATTGTCTAGTGCTAGTGATGTGGCAGTGGATGATATGAAGAAAGTAACCAGCGGTACCATTATTATCGAATGTATTAAATTAAACACGTTATGAATACGATACTTTATTAGATGGATTTTCAATAAACTGTCGACGACGTATATTATTAACGATTAAAATTCAGATTAAAAACGGTGGTTTTGACGTTACTTTTACAGAAAATATAGCGTCGTTCGAACTAGCGGAAGGATTACTGGAAAATGAAGTGGCATACGCAATAACACAAGGGTTAAACTTTCTAAATATTAAAACAATAACTTTGAAACGTTTGTTTCTTATAGATTTTAAAGTATTTTAAATATAAATAAAAAAAGATTAATTATATATACACATACTGTAATAATGACCGCAACAATTAACTCTCGCAGCTTATCTCTCAATGATCTTAGGGATATTAAAATTAAGAAACCAATCACAGGTGTTAAATATCACTTAGAATATGAAAATAATACGTTTAAATTAAAACCGATTCCACCTCCAAAGCCTACAGAGCCAGACACAGGGATTGCGATAATTGAATTAGATTATAAAAAAATTGCTAGATTATTCGTAAATGAATTTTCTCATATAATAAACACGGATAAAGTAATATTTGATAGTGATACAAATGATTACTTTATTCAACCAGGAGCTTATCACATTCAACATTTTATAGACTCCGCTAGTATTTCTAAGGATATTGAAGAGAGCTCAATAATTAATTTTAATATAAAATTTGATGATAAAATTAAAATATCTCATTCAACATTCGTTATAAACAAACAAATTATACCGGCATCTGTGTCTCGATTAATTCATACTAAAAAAAGGGTTAAAGTCACTCGTAGTTTTACGGTCTTCGATCGTGGTTATAGAAAAATAACTTATCGTTCCACTTTGATTATCAAACCTTTAAAAAATAATATTTTTAAATATATAACATAATTGTGTATAATTGTAGTGATACCTCAAATGATTGATCAAAATTTTAAAACGATACAAGACCTGCAAGCTTTAGTCGATTATCTTACTCGGGTATGTAGTGCGTATAGACGTTCTTATAAATTATTAAGTCGTATTAATAAAGGTATACTTATTACTAGTGGAATTATTTCGGGAGTTGGTGCATTAGCTGCCGTTCCAGTGATTCCGGTATTTGTTAGTTTATTAGCAGCTGTTCCTATAGTCGTTACAGTTGTCAACCAAAACTTAAAATTATCGGATAAAGTATCACGATTAAAAGTACAATATAAGAATTTCAAAGAATTACAAACATATACGCAAGCAAATATTTACTCCGAAACACCTCAAGAACTTATTCAAAAAGTATTTATGAAGTCTCTCGAAATGCAAAAATCAGCTAATTATACTCCACCTTTAGAACGTTATTTAAAGTATTATAAACTGAATGGTTATTCAGATACCGGACCATTGGGTGGTACGAAATTAACGAAATCAAAAATAATCAAAAAATAATGTTTACTAATATAATACACTATGGATCAGTATTTGCGAGACTTGTATTATAATTCTGATTTAGCATACAGCGGCATCACAAAATTGTGGCGTAAAATCAAAGACGTTGTGAAACAAAAAAAAATTAAAAAAATTAAATATATTAAGTATAAGGAATTGAAACAATGGTTGGAACAACAAGAAGTTTACACTATGCACAAACCGACAATTAAAAAGTTCCCTTACCGCAAAGTATATGTTTCTGGAATCGATGATCAGTGGCAAGCTGACATTGTAGATATGCCTAATGACCAGAGTAAGAATCATGGGTATCGTTACATCCTGACTGTTATCGATGTGTTATCTAAGTATGCCTGGGCGATACCACTCAAGTCAAAACATGGTATTGAAATGGCTGACTCCTTTGAATTAATTTTTAAAGACCGTGAACCGAATAAAATACAGTTTGACGAAGGACGAGAATTTTATAATAAATACGTTAAAGATATCTTCGAAAATCGTAAAATTGAGTGGTTTAGTACACGGTCAGATAAAAAGGCATCGGTTGTCGAGCGTTTTAACAGGACACTTAAATCACGTATGTATAAATATTTTACCGATAAACAAACTAAAAATTGGATCGACGTACTAGATCATTTAGTGAATGGTTATAATAATACCTATCACAATTCAATCCACATTACTCTGAAGGAAGCATCGTTACCGAAGAATGAAAACATCGTTTGGTATAATTTGTACGGTGCTTATCTCACTGTTGAATATGGAACTCCGAAGTTTAATATCGGTGATACCGTGAGAATTTCTAAATACAAGAATGTGTTTGCCAAAGGATATCTACCAAACTACACGCGTGAACTTTTCAAAATCAAACAAATTATCTTTGGTCCCGTTATTGTTTACACTCTGGAAGATTTATCTGGTGAAGACATTGAAGGCACGTTTTATGAGCAAGAATTATCGATTGACACGACTAAAGACTCGAAGGACCTAAAGGAATACAAAGTTGAGAAAATATTACGTAAGAAAAAAATCAAAGGCCATGAATACGCATTGGTAAAATGGTTAGGATATGACGATAAATTCAATTCTTGGGAACCGATTGAAAATATCAAAGAATTAAAATAATGTAATGTAATAATATAATGTAATATAGTACAAAATGTTTGGAGAACGTAATATAACTAAATTTTTAAAGAAGTACAGAGACGTCTTTGGTTTTAATATAGAGCTAGAATGGGACAACTTGAGAAGAAAAAATATGCACGTATTAATTGTAAATGCGGGAGAAAAATTGAAAGATCAAAAATTATATCAGACTATTTTATCCTTTAGTAAAGAAGTCGAAAAAAAGAATTTTTTTAAACATATAGAATTCATAGATTTATTTCCGGAGACAGGGGACAATCAAGAGATTGTTTTTTTAAATGAATACTGGGTTCTTAAATTAATACAAGTTACTAGAAACAGACGTATATTTCAAGATAATTATGGAAATTTATTAGTATGTTTCATATAGTTTCACATAGTTTCATATAATTTATGTAATCCCTTTAATATATATGTATTAGAAAAATGTGGTCATTAGGATTACCAGATACGAGGTTAACAAGAAAGCCAAAACCAAAACAGCTACCGCCCCAACTGCAGGACCCGCACCGCAAGGACCGCAAGGAAGCGCCGCAAGCGTCGCACTTTCCAAAACCATTTACGCTAACACAAAATGCTAATTATGCACTACATCAACCATTTACCCCTTGGAATAAACAGTTGTCCGTGGACTCGAAGGACCGGAAGGATATACGAAATATATTAATTAATATGGTTATTTATGTAAGTAAAACCGATCGATTTAATATAAAATTGAGAGATATATTCAAAAAATACGTAATAAGTCATTTTAATGCAAAAACTGCCAACGAGTGGTTGAAAGGTCCAAATATGAAGCACTGGGATCAACAATTGAATTTTGCTGTTTGGTTAGCTACGACCGGATGCGGTGTTAGTATTCACGATCATCTGTATAATGAAGAGATCCCTAAACAGATTCAATCATTTTTTAGATTTCACGTTTACTTTACTATAAGAAGAATATTGAATGAACTTTCTTGCCCACTACCCGACGACTCCAATACTTTTAATAAAATAGATAATTTATATGACTTACCGTCTTATCATAAAATATGCGATGAATTCGGGTTAGATTATAATACAGATTTTAGATTCACGTACGATAAATCTGGAAACAATGGTATAGGTGATGGTTATATATGGATACACGGTCCTAAAAAACGATTAAATTCACCTCATTATAATGGAACTATGTTTCAAACTAAAAAGGAACCGAGTGTTGCTACAGAAATGCGTGCGCATTGGTATAAATTTCAAAATGATGATTATAAACAATATAATTATTTTGTTTTACCGAGTAGCGTGGGTTTTACGCAAGCGGGTTTAGGAAGATTGAATCGATCGATCGAATCTTATGTATATTGCGTGTTAGGAAGTCAAGCAGACACGCGAGTAAGTATAGCAGACTCTGGCGGTGCTGGTCAAGAAACGAGACAAAAAATGATTTCATTACTTGAGGATGAGACGAGAGGCATTAATGAGGACGATAGTATACCACGTTATCAAGGTGTAATCGATACAATGAGGGTAAAGTTAGATCTAGCCATTTCTCCTTCTTTATGGTTAATCCCGAGTAAAATGATTATTAATTTGAATATGAATGTGGCGGGTTATAACAATTTCTTACAACAAGCGACAGAAGATATGAAATTCGGTTATAACAACATAAATAATAACGTAAAAGAATCGGCATTAAAAGAAATGGAAGGTCATGATGATCTGGTGCACCGACTCCTACCTCCGGTAGCTTCAGCGTCGGTAGATGCAGTCGAAGTGCCAGCAGGTGTAGCAGCTCCAACAGGTGTAACAGTAACACCAGAAGTTGAAGCGCATGGCGAGCATGACATTGTTCATGAATATACAACGATGGGAATAATAGTCGGGATAATATTTTTAAGTTACTTAATTTATATAGTCTTGTCAGTATTTATATAGTATTAGTAAGATGGCTGACTTTGATCCTTTCGATATTAATCCAGATGACAATGTAGGTGACCTTGGTGACCCTGGAGAAGACTTGGAAATGAGAGACTTTGAACAAGATTCATTGGATTTTGAATTAATGGAGCAGGAAACATCATTCACAGACCCGCAAGCGCCTGTTGAACCCACAGGTCCCGCTGGCCCCGTTGGTGCTGGCAGTGCTGGAGCTAAACTGACTGAATTTAAAATTAAATTATTGGAAGATACTATTGATGCAGTTATTCAAAAAAGTGGCGTGCCAGTTAATCGAACTGAATTACGATTAAATACATATGTAGGAAATGATGGACAGTTGTATCATAACATAAGAAATCAACGGATTACAAGAAATGGTAAACTTTTAGCTTATAGTACAATAAAAAATAAAATTGGTACTGCAGCTGCTAATAGGCTTTTCGAGGCCAACGGAGACACCGCTGTTGACACTGCTGCATCCTTCGGTGCCGGACCATCGGGTCCTTCCTTCCTCCCTACGGTCCGATATCGGTCGGTACCTTTAAATGTGGATGAAGTCGAAGCAATAGATTTAACACCACCAATGGTCGGTCAATTAAGAGACTATCAAGCTTACCTCAGAAGAGACACTGTAGGTAATAAAGATGAAATCAGTAAGGTTGAAAACAAAATTGAAGAATGGAATGAACTCAATCCTGAATATACAATCATGCGTAAAGAAATTGATACAGCAGTCAAAAGTTTAGAAGATTTGTATAATAGAAAAAAAGAATTGGAAAATAGACAGAGAATCGAAGAATTAACGCAAGATGAAAAACAAGAATTAGGTAGAATTGAGATTAATATTTTAAAATATAATAAAGAAACTAATATTTTACACAATAAGTTAGCTGAGACATCTTCTTTGAAAGAAGTACTCAAAGACTCGAATCTTAGTATTAAAGATAAACTGATAATTATTTTCAAACGTAATGGAGTTACTATAGTTTCATTGGCAACAGCACTCGGTTTAGTTATAACTACCATAGCCATTACATTAGGCATAAAATCACCACCCGTTGGTCTATCCTCCGGTACTGATAGCGGTAGCGGTAGCGGTGGTCCTTCCTCCGGTACCAGTCCAGTTAAAGCGGTTATTAAACGTGTTGCGGATGTATTAAAATGGTTAGGTAATAAAGCAGCTATAGCACTGCCGGGTATTATCGGTTCTATCGTGTCATTCGTTTTAAAAACAGCGGGACAAGTTGTAGGATTTATAGCTGAACATGTATGGCTGTTGGAAACTGCAATAGCGATATACCTTTATGAACGGATTTTAACTAAAAAAAAAAAATGAAATAGTGTAACTTATATATAGTATAATATATAGTAAAAGAAAAAAATGCCTTACAATAGAGAACTACAAGGTGACTACTCAAAATTTAACGCACTCGGTAGTAAAGGAGAACGAACTCATCACGTTGTAACGAATAATCCAAATAGCGCAAAACCCGGTGAAACTTTATATATCAGATGTCCAAAATTACAAGACACTATTGTTCTAACGGGTAAATTCAATCTCGTTTTTGATCTTAAACTAAATGGTCATAATAAGAACTTCGTTGTTCAAAACCTGTCCGCTAACATCATCAGTAATTTAATTTTAAAATTCGAAGGGGCAAAATTAATGGATTTATCAACGTATAGAGATCTGTATTCGGATAGAACAAATAAAACGTTGTATGGAATTCAGTCAGAAAATCTCCGAAAATTGAGAAGCGATAATATCGATGGAGTTGGTGGTGGGAATTATTTAGGAGAGGGTGCACTTCATAAAGCATACGGTAAAAAATATGCGATCGATCTCGCGAAATTGCATCCTATAATGAATGGTCATGGAGCCGTATATCCTTCGAGCTTAGGAAGCCATATCGAATGGGAGATTACTCTCGCTCCCGTTAATAAAATCCTAGTAAGTGAAGACACGACTAATTGGGATTATGCTTTAAAAAACATTCAACTTGAATATGAAACGATAAGAGATCGAAAGTTAGCTATGGAAATTAATGGTTATTATAACAGCGGTAAAAGTTTTCTTTACGAACATATTCAACATGAGAGAACATTTAACTTCCCCGGTACGGAAACAATTATTAATCAGAACATTAATGTACCACGTAGAAGCTTGAAAGGAATTTTCATATTATTCGGTAAACCACAGCTACAAAATGCATTAGACACTGAATTATTCTTTAATCCTAGTATTAATTCTGTTTCAATAACGATAGAAGGTATCGCAAATAAAGTGTATGCACAGGGATTATCTCCTAGAAAATTTTGGGAAGAAACCAGACGTTATTTCATGTCATCCGAGTTCTGTTGCGATAAACTAGAGGAAATAAATGAGGAAAACTTTCTGTTAAATGAATATTGTTTGTTTATTGATTTAAGAAGTTTTAAGGATAATAGATATCATGGTAGTGGTCTGAAAGTCATGAACACAAAAGATGGGGTTCAACTGGAAATTCAACGAGAATCCACAGACCCGCAAGTAAAAATAACCGCAAATGTTTTCGTTATAAGTGATGCTTTGCTTACTATTGAAGGATCTAAATTAAAATCTATTGTGTATTAACATTATTAACATATTAACATATTAATATTATTAACATTATTGATAGTATAGAATAACTCTAAAATGAGCCGCAGCATCTGGCTTGACCCTCCTTTCAATATGCTTATTAGTGCACCGACATGTTCGGGTAAAACAGAGTTCATTATGGAACTATTACAAACGTATTATAAAAACGTATTCGATTATATAATCATAATCTGTCCGACGTTCATAAACAATAAAGCTTACGATAAAAAATGTATTTACAAAGACTCGGACATTATTATAATGATTCCCAACATAGAAAAAATAAACGAAACTATTGAACTCGTGTATAAAGGCAGCGAAGGCTCCGAAGGTAACGAAAATGCAAAAAGTTTAATTATACTAGATGACTGCGCTTTCACGAAGGATGTCAAATCTCGTGTCAATATTTTAACTAAGTTAGCATTTTCAGCTCGTCATGATAATATTAGCGTATGGGTACTTACGCAACAATTTACGAGTATCGCTAAGACATTTCGAGAAAACATCGGTATGCTTGTTCTTTATTACACACCGAGTAAAAATGATGTTAAAGAAATAATTGAAAACTATGGAATGGAATTAAATAAGGAAGAAATTAGTGAATATATACAACAATTAAAAAATACTCCTTATAGTAAATTAGTATTTCGTTTAAGACAACCATATAGTATAGATTTAGTATAAAGTTACGAAGTTTACGATGTTAATCAATGATATTGTATGGCTATTTATTCAGTTAGGTATCATATACTATATTTTAAAAATAAAATATTTAATATATATATATAATATAAAACTTGTGAAATGGAACAGTCGTTGGCAGAAATTTTACAGCCAATTGAATCAACATCCACACCGAGCGGAAGCACCGCGAGCGCCGCAAGCGTAACATCAGACCGTAGGGAGCAAGCGTCTCCAATTGGTACGTACAGAGAAAGATTACTTTGTATTATTGCTGCTGGACAATCAAAAGCTTTCTTAGGAAAAAATTTCACTCAGCGAGCGATAAAGAAATTGAAAAATATTATAAGATATATGAAAGCACTTACAGTTCTCTCGTCAGTGACAACATTGTAAATGGACTTACTGGAAAGTTAGCATATAATTATGGCCCTCTTTTGGCATTAACAAGTGGTGGTGTCACTATTTTAAATAATATAGAGTTTCACTCTTCCGATAGGTACAGTAACCCTTCGGACTTTGCAACACACACTTGTCACCACAAGACCGAAGGAAAAAGTGACTTGACTGAAAAGACTGGTAGGAATAGTCAAATTGAAAAAAATAACCCTTCGGACTTAAGCCAACTTGATCAAGAACTTATTAGAGACCTTGCTATAGAACTTGATCAAGAACATGAACAAGAACTTGATCAAGATATTGAAAACAACTTGAAATTGACTTGATTTAAAATAAAAAGTAATTTAAAAAAAAATATTTTAAATATTTTGTATTAAACATATATATATATAGTATAAATATATTACATACTATAATGATGACACCTCAAGGACTTGAACTTGATGATCTTAAAGATGTTAACGCAAAAAAATTAACTGAAGGAGATAATAATAATGAATTTTTTGTTTTTAAATATGATAATGAGTCTAAAACATATACTCTTCACCCTTGTCCCAAGAAAAGTGACTTGAGTAATGACTTGAAACAACATGCACAAGAACTTGTTAAAGAACTTGATCAAGATATTGAAAACAACTTGGAACTTGACTTAGTTGAAAAGAGTTTCAAAAAATTAAAGTAATTTAAAAAAATATTTTTTGTATTATATATATTAGTGTAAAAATGAGTGATACAGAAGTCGAAGCAAGTGTAACACAACCCAAAGTAGAAACTCAAGTACCGAAGGATGAAACTCAAGTACCGAAGGATGAAACTGTTACTACAAACAGTCCGAAGGGTAAAACTAAAAATCCAGGTCGAGTTGAATGGGGAAAAAAATTAGCAATAATTTCAGCTGAAGCAAAAAAACGAAAAAAATTAAAAATGAAAATCGATAGAGTAAACGATAACGTTAAATCAATAGGACCAACGGAGGCAACTGGAAGGAACGAAAGCTCGCAATTTAATAATACCGCCAGGGCTATGGTTTTATTAACTCTTGGTTCATTAGTAATTGGAGCAGTTGGTTTATATTATAAAAGACAATGGTTTTATAGCACCAAGTCGTCACCAGACCCGCAAGCGTCTAAACAATTAACTACATTACCGAAGGATGAAGTTAACTTTTTAACATCCGTTAACGAAAATACAGCTCCGCAAGCTTTACTTGAAATGGAATAACATTAATTATTTTTTATTTCATTTATTCCATTTATTTCATTTATTTCATTTATTTTTTATATATATTATATAATATATACGCAATATACTGAAAGACACTGAAAGCAATGACGGACTATACTAAACTAATCGTAAATGGTCTATATGATGGTGCAGTTTTATCTGTTTTAACAATAGCAAATAGTTTTATACTTGACAAAACTATGAAGATGGCTCCAGACAGTCCTAAAACAAGTACTTCATTTAAAAAGTTTGCTTCTCTCGCAATAGCTGTGAGTGGAGCAGTATTAGAGAAAGATATGTTGGAACAAAGAAATATGTTACCAGTTGATCCTTATAAAGGAATGTAATATATTAAAAAAGAATATAAAGGATAATAAATGAAATAAAAAAATATTAAAAAGAAATGTAATATAATTTAATAATTTAATATAATATATACTACTCTTAATATAGATACTATACATAAACTGTAAGACTTTAAGATGGCTTCAGCTATTGCGATGATGGTTGGTGGAGCTGTTTTAAATGCAACTACCTTTCTTGGAGGTAGTTATATAGGTAAGGCAGTTACAGGTGATACGAAAGAAGAACATGAAAAAGAAATAAAGAGACATGATTTAGCTTTGGAGAATTTCAATAAAGATCATGAAGCGTGGTTGGAACATAGACAAACAGTATTTGATTTTATAGCGAAACAAAAAAATTTAGATGTTCATGCGAGACAAAATCTGGTTATGACTGATCAAAACTTAAATTTATATCTTGAATTTCATCCAGAAAGTACACGGACCAGTCTTGAAAATGAACCCAAATTTAGTGACTATTATCAACCTTCAGATAATATGAAGTTATATCAATACATTTATTTAGCTGATGGTGGAATATTATTAGTTTATTTAATAAAAAACAATATAATATAATATAATATAATATAATATAATATAATATAATAAATTGATAAACTAATAAACTAATAAACTAACTATACAATGGAATGTCAATTATGTAAACAACTTTATTATGATTTAATGAACAAAAAAGTAAACGAAAAAAACTGGTATAACATCGTACATTGTAACATATGTAAAAAAAATTAATATACCTCATGATGACCAACGGGTTATTTGTAAAAATATTTGCGGTAAGATCTATGGAAGGTTTCACTGTTTTGACTGTTGTAATTCATTAAATAAACCTTTCCGAAGGGTAGATAAATCTTTAGATGAATCTTCAGATGAAAACTTTGACTGGCAAGACTGTCAAGAACAAGACCAAAAAAAATAAATAAAAAATAAGCATCTATAACCCTAAAAACCATATTAAAAAAGTTTTTAAAAAATATAAACTAAATTATTATCTTTTATCAATGTTGTAACACGTAAACATTAGTAGAATAACGTACAATCTCTACAACGACCATGGTACAATGTAGTAACACGTAAACATTAGTAGAGTAACATACAATCTCTACAACGACCATGGTACAATGTTGTAACACGTAAACATTAGTAGAGTAACGTACAATCTCTACAACGACTATGGTACAATGTTGTAAAATTCATCCCAAATATAAGACAAATACAAGATATTTTAATATTTTAACACGACTTACTGGTAGTTATAGGACGGGTATTCAGTCATTGATTTAACTGTACATTTTTCAGTATATATATTTAGTATGTCCAAAAATCAATATATCTGATTCATTAAAGTTTACCAAATTTGGACATGAAATAAGTAAGATGTTATATAGAAGTGCATCTATGAATCATGATGTGGAGTTGACAGGAAAACATACAAAGTGGGATTCGTCCTCAATTGAATCTATATTACATAACACACAACAGTGAGCTGTAACCCCTCGCCCTACTAGAATGACCTGTTTCGATCCTAAGTGGAAGAATTCCTAATCTCAACTGAATTAGAAGAGAGCGTTCAATTGTAGACAAATCCAAATCTAAATATTTGTCACATCCATATATATATATATATAGACAATCTAATGAGTCGAGTCAAAGTAATGCTAAGTTAGACAATCTAATGAGTCGAGTCAAAGTAATGCTAAGTTAGACAATCTAATGAATCAAAATAAATTGTCACCCTCCCCTAATGCCCTCCCCGGAGAAGAGATTTGTAAAAAGCAACCCCCCCCCCCACCCCATTCATTCCCCACACCACTGTAATTACCGAAGGCTCGATTTCCCTATTATATGGCCCATAGGACAATCAAACTGAAGAATAGCGTCCGATCTGTCATTTTTAATATGTTAGCAGTTATTGCGGATCCGAATGCACACACACACACACACACACACACACACACACACACACACACACACACACACACACACACACACACACACACACACACACACAATAGCGATGTATAGAATATAGATTCTAATACCTATATTATTAGTGGTAAAGGCTGAAACAGAGACAGTACGCTTTCTATGACTGAGTGTAGCACCTTTGTGTGTTTGTTGTCTCAGACAATAGACATGGGAATTCAATGGACAAACAAAAACTTTACTGTTTGTCATAAATTGCAGTGAATATTCAATACGTATTGTTCACTTGATGCCCTTGTTTGAAATACCGGAAGTGTCTTCCGTCCGATTTGAATATCAATATCAATATACATACGATTTGAATATCAAAATAAATATAATACATATACTCACGTACCTCATATCAAATCAGTCAGTCAGTGTAGCGTTGGTTTCATAGCCCAACTGACATACAATGGCAGTCATACAGGGATTAGCTATATTTATCTGGGCCAGTCTCAGTAATCCAACCCATGTTTTGTTATTTTTGATAACTTTCCTGACAATTATGGCAATAAGGAGTACTCGTCATCCTAAAGGCATGCCACCTGGACCAACACCCATTCCATTTTATGGTAATTTAGGTAAGTGGTAACTTTTGACAGTATGTAGATGCCACAGCTGTGCAGATACCGCATACTCATTGTCACTGTATCTCAGACCACAGTAGTCAATTACTGTATCTCAGACCACAGTGGTCAATTACTGTATCTCAGACCACAGTAGTCAATTACTGTATCTCAGACCACAGTGGTCAATGTGCTGTATCTCAGACCACAGTGGTCAATGTGCTGTATCTCAGACCAAAGTGGTCGATGTACTGTGTCTAAGTGGTAATGTGGTCTAGTAATATAATTTATTGGACACACGACATCATAAATACAAATGTTATATACAATCTTATCAATAACAATACATCGTTTGGAATAGAGTGCATTTGGATTAGTTTTACATTATCCCTGGTACAGATTATAGTTTTACATTATCCCTGGTACAGACCACACCCAAGTACCTAGTACCGGCCTGACCACACCCCTGTACCTAGTACCTGACTACTCCCCTGTACCTAGTACCTGACTACTCCCCTGTACTCAGTACCTGACCACACCCCTGTACTCAGTACCTGACCACGCCCCTATACCTAGTACCTGACCACGCCCCTATACCTAGTACCTGACCACGCCCCTATACCTAGTACCTGACCACGCCCCTGTACCTAGTACCTGACCACAACCCTGTACCTAGTACCTGACTACGCCCCTGTACCTAGTACCTAACCACACCCCTGTACCTAGTACCTGACCACACCTGTACCTAGTACCTGACCATACCCCTGTACCTAGTACCTGACTACGCCCCTGTACCTAGTACCTAACCACACCCCTGTACCTAGTACCTGACCACGCCCCTGTACCTAGTACCTGACCACACCCCTGCACCTAGTACCTGACTACGCCCATGTACCTAGTACCTGACTACGCCCCTGTACCTAGTACCTAACCACACCCATGTACCTAGTACCTAACCACACCCCTGTACCTAGTACCTGACCACACCCCTGTACCTAGTACCTGACCACACCCCTGTACCTAGTACCTGACCACACCCCTGTACCTAGTACCTGATCACTCCCCTGTACCTAGTACCTGACCATACCCATGTACCTAGTACCTAACCACACCCCTGTACCTAGTACCTAACCACACCCCTGTACCTAGTACCTGACCACACCCCTGAACCTAGTACCTGACCACGCCCCTATACCTAGTACCTGACTACGCCCATGTACCTAGTACCTGACTACGCCCCTGTACCTAGTACCTGACCACACCCCTGTACCTAGTACCTAACCACACCCCTGTACCTAGTACCTAACCACACCCATGTACCTAGTACCTGAACAAGTCTACATGAAAACAATTTGATATCTAACTCTTTACCTAATGAACTGCTGGTAGTGACGGCCATGATTAACATTGTTGATGCTGGTGATCGAACTAGCCGTTGAACAACAATGTGTGACAGATCTCACAAAGTATTTACATATTGGAGTGTCTAAACAATGTGTGACAGATCTCATAAAGTATTTACATGTTGGAGTGTCTAAACAATGTGTGACAGATCTCATAAAGTATTTACATGTTGGAGTGTCTAAACAATGTGTGACAGATCTCACAAAGTATTTACATGTTGGAGTGTCTAAACAATGTGTGACAGATCTCATAAAGTATTTACATGTTGGAGTGTCTAAACAATGTGTGACAGATCTCACAAAGTATTTACATGTTGGAGTGTCTAAACAATGTGTGACAGATCTCATAAAGTATTTACATATTGGAGTGTCTAAACAATGTGTGACAGATCTCATAAAGTATTTACATATTGGAGTGTCTAAACAATGTGTGACAGATCTCATAAAGTATTTACATGTTGGAGTGTCTAAACAATGTGTGACAGATCTCACAAAGTATTTACATGTTGGAGTGTCTAAACAATGTGTGACAGATCTCACAAAGTATTTACATGTTGAAGTGTCTCAACAATGTGTGACAGATCTCATAAAGTATTTACATGTTGGAGTGTCTAAACAATGTGTGACAGATCTCACAAAGTATTTACATGTTGGAGTGTCTAAACAATGTGTGACAGATCTCACAAAGTATTTACATGTTGGAGTGTCTAAACAATGTGTGACAGATCTCATAAAGTATTTACATATTGGAGTGTCTAAACAATGTGTGACAGATCTCATAAAGTATTTACATGTTGGAGTGTCTAAACAATGTGTGACAGATCTCATAAAGTATTTACATGTTGGAGTGTCTAAACAATGTGTGACAGATCTCACAAAGTATTTACATGTTGGAGTGTCTAAACAATGTGTGACAGATCTCATAAAGTATTTACATGTTGGAGTGTCTAAACAATGTGTGACAGATCTCATAAAGTATTTACATGTTGGAGTGTCTAAACAATGTGTGACAGATCTCATAAAGTATTTACATGTTGGAGTGTCTAAACAATGTGTGACAGATCTCATAAAGTATTTACATGTTGGAGTGTCTAAACAATGTGTGACAGATCTCATAAAGTATTTACATGTTGGAGTGTCTAAACAATGTGTGACAGATCTCACAAAGTATTTACATGTTGGAGTGTTTCAACAATGTGTGACAGATCTCATAAAGTATTTACATGTTGGAGTGTCTAAACAATGTGTGACAGATCTCATAAAGTATTTACATGTTGGAGTGTCTAAACAATGTGTGACAGATCTCATAAAGTATTTACATGTTGGAGTGTCTAAACAATGTGTGACAGATCTCATAAAGTATTTACATGTTGGAGTGTCTCAACAATGTGTGACAGATCTCATAAAGTATTTACATGTTGGAGTGTCTAAACAATGTGTGACAGATCTCATAAAGTATTTACATGTTGGAGTGTCTAAACAATGTGTGACAGATCTCATAAAGTATTTACATGTTGGAGTGTCTAAACAATGTGTGACAGATCTCATAAAGTATTTACATATTGGAGTGTCTAAACAATGTGTGACAGATCTCATAAAGTATTTACATGTTGGAGTGTCTAAACAATGTGTGACAGATCTCATAAAGTATTTACATGTTGGAGTGTCTAAACAATGTGTGACAGATCTCATAAAGTATTTACATGTTGGAGTGTCTCAACAAATAGAAACTTGCAAATATTTGCTATCATGTACCATGTACTATTATCATCAGACTGATAATGTGATTGTTCATGTAAACGTAAAAAGACAAACCAAGAAACCAAAATTGTAGATGGAAACGTGTAAAGAAGTTAGTAGAGTAACATACAATCTCTACAACGACCATGGTACAATGTTGTAACACGTAAACATTAGTAGAGTAACGTACAATCTCTACAACGACTATGGTACAATGTTGTAACACGTAAACGTTAGTAGAGTAACATACAATCTCTACAACGACCTTAGTACAATGTTGTAACACGTAAAAATTAGTAGAGTAACATACAATCTCTACAACGACCATGGTACAATGTTGTAACACGTAAAAATTAGTAGACTAACGTACAATCTCTACAACGATTATGGTACAATGTTGTAACACGTAAACGTTAGTAGAGTAACATACAATCTCTACAACGACCTTAGTACAATGTTGTAACACGTAAACGTTAGTAGAGTAACATACAATCTCTACAACGACCATGGTACAATGTTGTAACACGTAAACGTTAGTAGAGCAACGTACAATCTCTACAACGACTATGGTACAATGTTGTAACACGTAAACATTAGTAGAGTAACGTACAATCTCTACAACGACTATGGTACAATGTTGTAACACGTAAACATTAGTAGAGTAACGTACAATCTCTACAACGACCATGGTACAATGTTGTAACACGTAAACATTAGTAGAGTAACGTACAATCTCTACAACGACCATGGTACAATGTTGTAACACGTAAACATTAGTAGAGTAACGTACAATCTCTACAACGACCATGGTACAATGTAGTAACACGTAAACATTAGTAGAGTAACGTACAATCTCTACAACGACCATGGTACAATGTTGTAACACGTAAACATTAGTAGAGTAACGTACAATCTCTACAACGACCATGGTACAATGTTGTAACACGTAAACATTAGTAGAGTAACGTACAATCTCTACAACGACTATGGTACAATGTTGTAAAATTCATCCCAAATATAAGACAAATACAAGATATTTTAATATTTTAACACGACTTACTGGTAGTTATAGGACGGGTATTCAGTCATTGATTTAACTGTACATTTTTCAGTATATATATTTAGTATGTCCAAAAATCAATATATCTGATTCATTAAAGTTTACCAAATTTGGACATGAAATAAGTAAGATGTTATATAGAAGTGCATCTATGAATCATGATGTGGAGTTGACAGGAAAACATACAAAGTGGGATTCGTCCTCAATTGAATCTATATTACATAACACACAACAGTGAGCTGTAACCCCTCGCCCCTAAAATGACCTGTTTCGATCCTAAGTGGAAGAATTCCTAATCTCAACTGAATTAGAAGAGAGCGTTCAATTGTAGACAAATCCAAATCTAAATATTTGTCACATCCATATAATACATATATAATATATATCAGTACACTGATAAATACCATTGTAGCAGTAGAGTATATGTATAATGAGAAAACCCTATGCCGGAAGTCTATTGTCTATGACTGAACAGTGTCTTTGTTGTCTTCGACAATAGACACAGGAAATTAAAATTGTTTTTCAGTTTTTGACAATGACTAATCAACATACATATTAATCACTTGGGTTTTGTTTTATTATATCCAGTACCCTCATTATCCACATTCCAATATATACATGTGCCATATCTGGTCTTAGGCCATGTAAACCATTTCTAAAAATAAAAAGAAATCAGCCATTTAGTACTTGGAATACACTATTCAAGTATGGCCGGGGGTATATCAGATTTGAGGAATAGGGTCAGATCCTGAATTAACAACAGTGTATACATTAATCAGCAAACACAGCACTCTTAATTGTTGAAAGTGTTTGCTGATCAATATCTATCACTTACACTGATACATGACTTGACAATATGTGATTTATCCCATTTGATGAACTCATATTAAAAAACTAATTCCTAATGAAATTGTACAAACAATATGGGTTTGGTTACAGGTATATATACCATTGATAGTGATACTGTAGTGTGTAATACTACAAACAGGTATATATACCATTGATAGTGATACTGTAGTGTATAATACCACAAACAGGTATATATACCAATGGTAGCGATACTGTAGTGTATAATACCACAAACAGGTATATATACCATTGATAGTGATACTGTAGTGTATAATATCACAAACAGGTATATATACCATTGATAGTGATACTGTAGTGTATAATACTACAAACAGGTTTATATACCATTGGTAGTGATACTGTAGTGTATACCACAAACAGGTATATATACCATTGATAGTGATACTGTAGTGTATAATACCACAAACAGGTATATATACCATTGATAGTGATACTGTAGTGTATAATACCACAAACAGGTATATATACCATTGATAGTGATACTGTAGTGTATAATACCACAAACAGGTATATATACCAATGGTAGCGATACTGTAGTGTATACCACAAACAGGTATATATACCAATGATAGTGATACTGTAGTGTATACCACAAACAGGTATATATACCAATGATAGTGATACTGTAGTGTATAATACCACAAACAGGTATATATACCATTGATAGTGATACTGTAGTGTATAATACCACAAACAGGTATATATACCAATGGTAGCGATACTGTAGTGTATAATATCACAAACAGGTATATATACCAGTGATAGCGATACTGTAGTGTATAATACCACAAACAGGTATATATACCAATTCTAGCGATACTGTAGTGTATAATACTACAAACAGGTATATATACCATTGATAGCGATACTGTAGTGTATAATACCACAAACAGGTATATATACCATTGATAGTGATACTGTAGTGTATAATACCACAAACAGGTATATATACCATTGATAGTGATACTGTAGTGTATAATACCACAAACAGGTATATATACCATTGATAGTGATACTGTAGTGTATAATACCACAAACAGGTATATATACCATTGATAGCGATACTGTAGTGTATAATACTACAAACAGGTATATATACCATTGATAGTGATACTGTAGTGTATAATACCACAAACAGGTATATATACCAATGGTAGCGATACTGTAGTGTATAATACCACAAACAGGTATATATACCATTGATAGCGATACTGTAGTGTATAATACCACAAACAGGTATATATACCATTGATAGCGATACTGTAGTGTATAATACCACAAACAGGTATATATACCATTGATAGCGATACTGTAGTGTATAATATCACAAACAGGTATATATACCATTGATAGTGATACTGTAGTGTATAATACCACAAACAGGTGTATATACCATTGATAGTGATACTGTAGTGTATAATACCACAAACAGGTATATATACCATTGATAGTGATACTGTAGTGTATAATACTACAAACAGGTATATATACCATTGATAGTGATACTGTAGTGTATAATATCACAAACAGGTATATATACCATTGATAGTGATACTGTAGTGTATAATACCACAAACAGGTATATATACCATTGATAGCGATACTGTAGTGTATAATATCACAAACAGGTATATATACCAGTGATAGTGATACTGTAGTGTATAATATCACAAACAGGTATATATACCATTGATAGCGATACTGTAGTGTATAATACCACAAACAGGTATATATACCATTGATAGTGATACTGCAGTGTATAATATCACAAACAGGTATATATACCATTGATAGTGATACTGTAGTGTATAATATCACAAACAGGTATATATACCATTGATAGTGATACTGTAGTGTATAATACCACAAACAGGTGTATATACCATTGATAGTGATACTGTAGTGTATAATACCACAAACAGGTGTATATACCATTGATAGTGATACTGTAGTGTATAATACCACAAACAGGTATATATACCAATGGTAGTGATACTGTAGTGTATAATATCACAAACAGGTATATATACCAATGGTAGAGATACTGTAGTGTATAATACTACAAACAGGTATATATACCATTGATAGTGATACTGTAGTGTATAATACCACAAACAGGTATATATACCAGTGATAGTGATACTGTAGTGTATAATACCACAAACAGGTATATATACCAGTGATAGTGATACTGTAGTGTATAATACTACAAACAGGTATATATACCATTGATAGTGATACTGTAGTGTATAATACCACAAACAGGTATATATACCATTGATAGCGATACTGTAGTGTATAATACCACAAACAGGTATATATACCATTGATAGTGATACTGTAGTGTATAATATCACAAACAGGTGTATATACCATTGATAGTGATACTGTAGTGTATAATACCACAAACAGGTATATATACCATTGATAGTGATACTGTAGTGTATAATATCACAAACAGGTATATATACCATTGATAGCGATACTGTAGTGTATAATATCACAAACAGGTATATATACCATTGATAGCGATACTGTAGTGTATAATACCACAAACTGGTATATATACCATTGATAGCGATACTGTAGTGTATAATACCACAAACAGGTATATATACCATTGATAGCGATACTGTAGTGTATAATATCACAAACAGGTATATATACCATTGATAGTGATACTGTAGTGTATAATATCACAAACAGGTATATATACCATTGATAGTGATACTGTAGTGTATAATACCACAAACAGGTATATATACCATTGATAGTGATACTGTAGTGTATAATACCACAAACAGGTATATATACCATTGATAGTGATACTGTAGTGTATAATACTACAAACAGGTATATATACCATTGATAGCGATACTGTAGTGTATAATATCAAAAACAGGTATATATACCATTGATAGTGATACTGTAGTGTATAATATCACAAACAGGTATATATACCATTGATAGCGATACTGTAGTGTATAATACCACAAACTGGTATATATACCATTGATAGCGATACTGTAGTGTATAATACCACAAACAGGTATATATACCAATGGTAGTGATACTGTAGTGTATAATACCACAAACAGGTATATATACCATTGATAGCGATACTGTAGTGTATAATACCACAAACAGGTATATATACCATTGATAGTGATACTGTAGTGTATAATACTACAAACAGGTATATATACCATTGATAGCGATACTGTAGTGTATAATGCCACAAACAGGTATATATACCAATGGTAGTGATACTGTAGTGTATAATACCACAAACAGGTATATATACCTTTGATAGTGATACTGTAGTGTATAATACCACAAACAGGTATATATACCATTGATAGTGATACTGTAGCGTATAATACTACAAACAGGTATATATACCATTGATAGCGATACTGTAGTATATAATACCACAAACAGGTATATATACTATTGATAGTGATACTGTAGTGTGTAATATCACAAACAGGTATATATACCATTGATAGTGATACTGTAGTGTATAATACCACAAACAGGTATATATACCATTGATAGTGATACTGTAGTGTATAATACTACAAACAGGTATATATACCATTGATAGTGATACTGTAGTGTATAATACTACAAACAGGTGTATATACCATTGATAGTGATACTGTAGTGTATAATACCACAAACAGGTATATATACCATTGATAGTGATACTGTAGTGTATAATATCACAAACAGGTATATATACCAATGGTAGCGATACTGTAGTGTATAATATCAAAAACAGGTATATATACCATTGATAGTGATACTGTAGTGTATAATATCACAAACAGGTATATATACCATTGATAGCGATACTGTAGTGTATAATACCACAAACAGGTATATATACCAATGGTAGTGATACTGTAGTGTATAATACCACAAACAGGTATATATACCATTGATAGCGATACTGTAGTGTATAATACCACAAACAGGTATATATACCATTGATAGCGATACTGTAGTGTATAATACTACAAACAGGTATATATACCAGTGATAGCGATACTGTAGTGTATAATACCACAAACAGGTATATATACCAATGGTAGTGATACTGTAGTGTATAATATCACAAACAGGTATATATACCATTGATAGTGATACTGTAGTGTATAATACCACAAACAGGTATATATACCATTGATAGTGATACTGTAGTGTATAATATCACAAACAGGTATATATACCATTGATAGTGATACTGCAGTGTATAATATCACAAACAGGTATATATACCATTGATAGTGATACTGTAGTGTATAATATCACAAACAGGTATATATACCATTGATAGTGATACTGTAGTGTATAATATCACAAACAGGTATATATACCATTGATAGCGATACTGTAGTGTATAATACTACAGACAGGTATATATACCATTGATAGTGATACTGTAGTGTATAATATCACAAACAGGTATATATACCATTGATAGCGATACTGTAGTGTATAATACTACAAACAGGTATATATACCATTGATAGTGATACTGCAGTGTATAATATCACAAACAGGTATATATACCATTGATAGTGATACTGTAGTGTATAATATCACAAACAGGTATATATACCAATGGTAGTGATACTGCAGTGTATAATACCACAAACAGGTATATATACCATTGATAGTGATACTGTAGTGTATAATATCACAAACAGGTATATATACCACTGATAGTGATACTGCAGTGTATAATATCACAAACAGGTATATATACCATTGATAGTGATACTGTAGTGTATAATATCACAAACAGGTATATATACCATTGATAGTGATACTGTAGTGTATAATATCACAAACAGGTATATATACCATTGATAGTGATACTGTAGTGTATAATACCACAAACAGGTATATATACCAATGGTAGTGATGCTGTAGTGTATAATACCACAAACAGGTATATATACCATTGATAGCGATACTGTAGTGTATAATATCACAAACAGGTATATATACCATTGATAGTGATACTGTAGTGTATAATATCACAAACAGGTATATATACCATTGATAGTGATACTGTAGTGTATAATACCACAAACAGGTATATATACCAATGGTAGTGATACTGTAGTGTATAATACCACAAACAGGTATATATACCATTGATAGTGATACTGTAGTGTATAATACCACAAACAGGTATATATACCATTGATAGTGATACTGTAGTGTATAATACCACAAACAGGTATATATACCATTGATAGTGATACTGTAGTGTATAATACCACAAACAGGTATATATACCAATGGTAGTGATACTGTAGTGTATAATACCACAAACAGGTATATATACCATTGATAGTGATACTGTAGTGTATAATACCACAAACAGGTATATATACCAATGGTAGCGATACTGTAGTGTATAATACCACAAACAGGTATATATACCATTGATAGTGATACTGTAGTGTATAATATCACAAACAGGTATATATACCATTGATAGTGATACTGTAGTGTATAATACCACAAACAGGTATATATACCAATGGTAGCGATACTGTAGTGTACAATACTGAATGTAATTAAACTCGTGTAGGTAAATCTGAGGCATGATAACTCATTGGTAGGTAATTAATGCATGTATATACCATAATTACGTCCATGAATAATTAAGTGAGGTCATGCCCTGTGACGTCATGGTAGTGAAACCTCTCATAGATCAGGTCAGGTCAAGTCGTTTATTGGAAAACACATACATACAATTTAAAAACAAACAAACAAACAAACAAACAAACAAACAAACAAACAAACAAACATACACACACACACACAAATTCCAAATATCTACTAATCAAAACCATTATGATTTCCTTTCCTCCTCAAACAGTTGATAATAAATCTCCACACAGATACATGACAAATCTGGTCAAGGAATATGGTGACGTATATACTTTAAAAATAGCTGGTAATTCTATGGTTGTATTGAATAGTATTGACGTCATTAAAGAAGCACTGGTGAAGAATGCTAACGACTATGCTGGTAGACCTAAAATGTTGAGAGGTATGTCCTATAAATTTACAGACAGACAGACAGACAGACAGACAGACAGACAGACAGACAGACAGACAGACAGACAGACATACAGACACAAAGACAGACACAAAGACAGACAGACACAAAGACAGACAGACAGACAGACAGACACAAAGACAGACACAAAGACAGAGTGAAACAGAGAGATATAGATAGCGACATCGTCAGAGACAGAAAGACAGAGGCAGAGAGAGTGGCAACAGGTACAGAGACATATGCACTCACAGAGTAATTTAGCTTGTTTAAATGAAATTCTGATTAATCTCATCTTTTAAGCGGAAGTCCAAAGTGAAGGGTACAAAGATATCTTGTTTGGTGACTTTACAAACGAATGGAAATTGTTACGAAAACAGACTCACGAAGCACTGAGGTAAGAAATTGGATGTTTATGTTATTAATTTTTATAATTACATATACAATCTCAGACACAGAGTATGTACAATACACCATCATGATAAATGTCATTAACATATGGACTGTATACTGTGGTCGTCCTACGTCACGACAATGCATGTCTACATCATTGTTCTGCAGTGTTCGAAATAGGAGACAAAACACTCAAAATTACTTTTTATATTACTGGCACTAGTATAATATATTATTCCCAATATCTTTCGTCATTCAGCCAGATGAATTCTCACTATCATTTAACAATTCATAGTGACAATAAAAATATTGGGGAATAATATCTAATTGTTTCATTCCTTTTGAAGTACTCGGCAGATTTTCTATTTCATAAGAAATATAACACTGTAACCCTTACTGCAAGCATTCAGTTTACATCAAGCATTCAGTTGACGTCAGTATTCAGTTGACATCAAGCATTCAGTTGACGTTAAGCATTCAGTTGACGTCAGCATTCAGTTGATGTCAGCATTCAGTTGACGTCAGCATTCAGTTGACGTCAAGCATTCAGTTGACGTCAAGCATTCAGTTGACATCAAGCATTCAGTTGACATCAATAATTCAGTTTACATCAAGCATTCAGTTGATGTCAGCATTCAGTTTACATCAAGCATTCAGTTGACATCAAGCATTCAGTTGATGTCAGCATTCAGTTTACATCAAGCATTCAGTTGACATCAAGCATTCAGTTGACGTCAGCATTCAGTTGACGTCAGCATTCAGTTGACGTCAAGCATTCAGTTGAGGTCAAGCATTCAGTTGACATCAAGCATTCAGTTGACATCAAGCATTCAGTTCACATCAAGCATTCAGTTTACATCAAGCATTCAGTTGATGTCAGCATTCAGTTTACATCAAGCATTCAGTTAACATCAAGCATTCAGTTGATGTCAGCATTCAGTTTACATCAAGCATTCAGTTGACATCAAGCATTCAGTTGACGTCAGCATTCAGTTGACGTCAGCATTCAGTTGACGTCAAGCATTCAGTTGACATCAAGCATTCAGTTGACATCAAGCATTCAGTTGACGTCAGCATTCAGTTGACATCAAGTATTCAGTTGACATCAAGCATTCAGTTGATGTCAGCATTCAGTTGACATCAAGCATTCAGTTGACGTTAAGCATTCAGTTGACATCACAAGCATTCAGTTGACATCAAGCATTCAGTTGACTGCAAGTATATTCAGTTCACGTCAAGCATTCAGTTGACTGCAAGTATTCAGTTGACTGCAAGTATTCAGTTGACTGCAAGTATTCAGTTGACGTCAAGCATTCAGTTTACATCAAGCATTCAGTTGACGTCAAGCATTCAGTTGACATCAAGCATTCAGTTGACTGCAAGTATTCAGTTGACATCAAGCATTCAGTTGACATCAAGCATTCAGTTGACTGCAAGTATTCAGTTGACTGCAAGTATTCAGTTGACTGCAAGTATTCAGTTGACGTCAAGCATTCAGTTTACATCAAGCATTCAGTTGACGTCAAGCATTCAGTTTACATCAAGCATTCAGTTGACATCAAGCATTCAGTTGACATCAAGCATTCAGTTGACTGCAAGTATTCAGTTGACTGCAAGTATTCAGTTGACGTCAAGCATTCAGTTTACATCAAGCATTCAGTTGACATCAAGCATTCAGTTGACATCAAGCATTCAGATGACTGCAAGTATTCAGTTGACTGCAAGTATTCAGTTGACGTCAAGCATTCAGTTTACATCAAGCATTCAGTTGACGTCAGCATTCAGTTGACATCAAGCATTCAGTTTACATCAAGCATTCAGTTGATGTCAGCATTCAGTTTACATCAATCATTCAGTTTACATCAAGCATTCAGTTGATGTCAGCATTCAGTTTACATCAAGCATTCAGTTGACATCAAGCATTCAGTTGACGTCAGCATTCAGTTGACATCAAGCATTCAGTTGACGTTAAGCATTCAGGTGATGTCAGCATTCAGTTGATGTCAGCATTCAGTTGACGTCAGCATTCAGTTGACGTCAAGCATTCAGTTGACGTCAAGCATTCAGTTGACGTCAAGCATTCAGTTGACGTCAGCATTCAGTTGAGGTCAGCATTCAGTTGACATCAAGCATTCAGTTGACATCAAGCATTCAGTTCACATCAAGCATTCAGTTCACATCAAGCATTCAGTTGACATCAAGCATTCAGTTGACATCAAGCATTCAGTTCACATCAAGCATTCAGTTGACATCAAGCAGTCAGTTGACATCAAGCATTCAATTGACGTCAGCATTCAGTTGACGTCAGCATTCAGTTGACATCAAGCA